>NC_061115.1:15360660-15671234 GCF_002878395.1 Capsicum annuum
TCCCCACTTGGAAGTGGGAAGAGGTGAATATGGACTTTGTGATTGGATTACCCCACTCACGTTGCCAATATGATTTGATTTGGGTTATTATAGGCAGATTGACTAAGTCAGCTTATTTCTTACCAGTTCACACGTCCTACACAACTGAAGATTGTGCTAAGTTGTATATCAAAGTGTTAGTTAGATTGCATGGAGTTTCTTTGTCCATCATCTCAGATAGGGGTACTCAGTTTACCTCTCAGTTTTGGAGAGCCTTTCAGAAGGGTCTTGGTACCCAAGTTTATCTCAGTTCATCTTTTCATCCGCAGATAGATGGTCAGGCAGAAAGGACCATTCATACCCTAGAGTATATATTGAGGGCATGTTTTCTTGATTTCAAAGGTAGTTGGAATGAGAATTTGTTGTTGATTGAGTTCGCCTATAATAACAGTTACCATGCTAGTATTCAGATGGCCTCATTTGAGGCTTTCTATGTGCGGAGATGTAGATCACCTATCGTTTTATTTGAAGTGGGTGGGGCTAATTTGATTGGACCAAATATGGTGTTTGAGGCCATAGAGAAAGTTCAGTTGATTTGAGAAAGATTTAAAGAAGCTCAGAGTCATTAGAAATCTTATGCAGACGTAAGAAGAAGAGATCTTGAGTTTGAGGCTAATGACCTTATGTATTTGAAAGTTTCACCCATGAAGGTGGTGAAAAGATTTGGCAAAAAGGGAAAACTTAGTCCCCGAAATGTAGGTCCCTATAGGATTTTGAGTCGCATGGGAAAGGTAGGGTATGAGCTTGAGCTACTTGCAGATTTATCCTCAGTTCATCCAGTATTCCATGTGTCCTTATTAAAGAAGTTGATGGATGATTCACCTGTCGTAGTTCCTTTATAAAGTACAGATATTCATAATAGCCTCTCATATGAAGAAGTTTCAGTAGAGATTCTTGATTATCAAATTTGTAGACTAAGGAACTAAGAAGTTCCCTTGGTTAAAGTTCTGTGGAGAAATCAGTCCATTGAGGGCGCTACTTGGGAAGCAGAAGCAGACATGTGTATCAAGTATCCTCATCTCTTCTCTACGAACTCAGATTTAGCCGAAGGTAACAATCTTCCTTAGTTCAGCTCTTTTACAGTCCCAGATTCAACTATATAGTTATCTTCATGTAAATTCATGCACTCACAGATTAGCTCAGTCATTCAGTATGTTCTAGATTCAGTTATGCAGTTTATTTCAGTTGTGTATATCAACACATAGCCTTAGATTCCCCAGTATTTTCAGTTTATCTAGCCACATTTGAGGACAAATGTTCCCAAGGGGGAGATAATGAAATATCCCACACTTTTTCCTAGCTCAATTTAGCTCCTAGAATGTCAAGGGCTAGCTTAAAAAATAAATAACCTTTGGTACATATATAACTTTCCGGTTCTTGACCTTCGAGTATGTAGAAAATTAAATTAGCTTTTCAACGATACTAATTTTGCCTAAATCCAATACTCGGTTGAGAAGTTATGCTATTTTTAGTAAAAAAGTATGCCATTTAGGCAAGCACCGCGTTACGGTGAAGGAAAAATTCACAATTGTCAAATCCAGTGGACCACCACGATTGGCCTGCGTCGCATTGGAGTCCCAGGTTTTGTTCATCAATTTCCAGTGGCATATGCGATGGCCCAGCATCGGGTGATGGCCAAAATGGGGCTTGTCCATTTTTCAGTGGCCCAATGCGATTTCACCGCATCGCGTTGATGGGCCAAACGACAGTTGTCTCTTTTGCAGTGAGCCACTGCGATAGTGATGCGTTGCGATGGGAGGCCAAATCAGGAATTTTCTTCTTTTCCAGTTCTGATTAAAATTTTAAAAAGGGTAGTTTGATCTTCTCCCAAGCCCTCAAACCCTGAATAACACAAGGTTAAGCTCATTTTAGGCACTTTATGATCACTTTTCATCAATTCTCTCAAAAAAAACCCCCAAAACTCAAAACTTACTCTCCAAGAAATCTAATTTTCTCCATTATTTTTCCAAGATAACTCAAAATTAATCATTCCCAATCCAAGATAATCAAGAATCCATCTTCAAAAGCTCAAATAAGAATCACAAATTAAGTGTTCTCATCAATTGCATCAATTAAGGTATGTGGGGTTTATGAACAAGGATCCTCTTTCATTCTTGTGCCCAAAACTAATTTTTAATTACAAATTTACATGATTTTGTACGAATATACATGAGTTTCAAATTAGGGTTCATACCCATTGTTGTTATTTGCAAGATTATGAAATTTCAAGTCATTTAGAAGTTGAATTGCATGTCTATTCTCGTATTTTCATACGTATTGCAGTAATTTTCAGATTTTAAGTTGAATTATCAATTCCTTCATTATCAAGCATGAATGTTATTATATTTTGACATGAATTTGATGCATGAGTATTAAGCCCTAGTTGGATATTGTTATTTCAAGTTTTATTATGCTATGAGCACCCTATGACTAGAATATTTTCGGATTTTCGATTAAGATTCGATCTTGTGATCTCAGCCTAAATATGAAATCCACTTTACGATTTTAGATTATAGTTTAACTTAGCAATTATACAGTTGGTTTTCGTAATAAACCATTATATTAGATTTTAAAGTGGATTTCCAACATAATGAGCATACAAATTAAAGGGAGTAGTATTTAGCACCGAGTTGGGTATGTTCTCATGCCGTAGAACTACGAACCAACGTAGGTTCAGATTATCAGATTATTTCAATTTTAATATGGATGACAGATACAGATGTGATCACTTAGATTAGGTTATACTCCTTGGCAAGAGTATGACACCTCTCCCTAATGTGAGTTTTTTCCACAAGAGAACGAGACATTGGACTCCATGATAACTCACATGGTTTATGTCGGTTAGAAGAACCTCCCTAATATAAAAGTTTTATAGAACAGTCTTTAAAAGAATTCCCTATCAGTAAAGACTTTCAGAATATTTTTAAAGTATTTTTCTACAGAAAATAGTAAAGAATAACAGAACAACTTTTAGAAACTAAATGTTATGACTCACCAGATTTATAACGTATGATTTACTCCTTGTGATTATGATTCTCAGTTTTCAGATATTCCAGCTTATGTGAGTCATTTACATTTGGCATGCATTATTTTATAAGTTGTGATGATTTGGCATGATTTGTATGTAATAACCCACTGATCTGATACCATATTGAAAACAAGAGGTAGTATTTGAGAATTTTTCCTCTGTATATTCCTTACCAATCACATTTATTTGTATAAGCTAATGAAATGAAAAGAACCTTCTATTCTAACTAATTATCTAGTTGTCCTATTTACAATTGATTGAACTAAACTAATTATATTCCTTTTCAATGCTAAAAATTAAAAGAAATTATTTAGCTGTAGTTGGGCTGTTTAGTTGTAGTTGGGCCATCTTCTTATTTGCTGTGAATTGTTGTTAGGTCGCCTATGTGTTGTTTGTTTATAAAGTCGAAATGCTGACCCATATTGGAGCTGATTTTTATCTGGTGATGTGTTCATTCTTTTATCCACACACGTGTGTGGTGGAGCATCTCTTTGACAACTTCTAGAGACGATTTTTGAGGTCACACCTCGTTGATTTCGTCTTTCCACAAAGTGAGAGAGAGAGTGAGATGATGAAGATGACCCATCTTCATTTCTAACATAATTGAATACATTCATATCATTCACAAGGATTTTATTTGCATCATGCAACCAATCTTATTTCATATTTCCATGTGGGAGTAAAGCTATAACATGCACGTAATCATAGCAACAAATATAAATACATCAATCACATAAAGATAAAGATATAGTACTTTAGGATTAGAGAATTCTGTAAATTTCTTTGAACAAATATAAATTTTTCAATAGTTTCAATAATATTCTAGCCATCACCTTGCACAATATAAATATGATTAACTCCAATTTTCATAAATACATAAAGAAAAACAAAGTCATTTTATACCTTATCAATGAAAATTCATTAAGGCGATTAAATTGGATTTATCTTACTTGATTTAATCCATATAAGGATTATATAAATAAGTTTCTATTACCTTAATATTCCTCAGGAATTTGAGCTTCTTCAAAAACTTTCATATGAATTTTGTCTGAACTGCAGGTCTACTAAGCTTATCCAGATCCACCATGTCACTTGATCATTTATTTCCAAGTCACCATGTTTTAATAGACATAGTATTCAGATAAAATTCATACAATCTCTTTTAGTATTACACTATATATTATATAAAAAATATTATCAATGCTTGTCATTTGTATCAATTCACAATGACATAACTTATTGAAATCTCGTGATTTCAATTACTTTTAGGTATCTAAACCTCTCATGAGGTTTCATGACGTGTTATTTGATTGTATAAAATTGCATGTACACTATCTGTTATCTTAATCAGATTTTATATAACAAAAATATATATTTTGGTTGGATTGTTTATATTTTGTAAAAGAATTCTCACTAGTTTTATTTTGTTTTTATTGTTTATATTTTGTAAAAGAATTCTCACCAGTTTTTTTTTTTTTTTTTTAAACAGACTATTGCTAAATTGGGTTGTTTCATATATAGATAAAACAACTATTTTATTCTATTTTTGGGTGAACTTTTGATTTTGAATAAACAATCCCCGTATTATTTAATTTATGTAAAATTTTGGGTAATTATTTCTATAATTTTTCATACATTGATAAAACCACTATTTTATTCTATTTTTTTTGGTTGAACTTTTGATTGGCGAATAGAAAATCCCTGCATTATTTATGTCAAAATTGTAGTAATATTATTTTTATAACACAATATTCCTGAAATTACTAATTACGGAGTATTACATCAAAATGACAAATATGCCCTTATTTAAATCTCTTCTCCCAAAGTTCTTTCATTGTTTAATCTTGGAATAAGGGCCAAATATGCCCCTAAACTTTGCGAAAATGTTTAGATATATCCTCTGTTAAAAGTTTAGCTCATCAATGCCCTTGTCGTCCAAGTTATGGTCAATATATACCCGTGTTGTTAAGTTTTGGATCATATATACCCCCGTTACCAAGTTTTGGGTCATATGTACACCTGTCGCCGTTAATTGCTTTGCTGAAATTTTTCAACTTACTTTTTCTTTAAAAAATTATATTTGCCACATCATTTTTTTATTGCAACATCACATATAATTAAATCCATCTCTTCTTCTACCCATTAAACGTCCGTCAAATGCTCTCATATACCTCACAATCTCTTTGGATTTTCTCTAATTTGTCGAGACCCTTTTGTTGTATTTTCAGATTCTTGCATAACCGTTTCTCTCATACATACATACATACATACATACATACATACGTACGTACGTACGTACGTACGAACAAAAGATATCCTCTTAATTGACAACTTATTTTTATTGTCTCTATATGAACTGCCTCTTTTACACTTCTACATCCCAATATCTCACTTGTGTTTTTCTTGTTCTTCTTATTCTTGATGTTGGAATCGATGGTGGTGTAAAAGATGAGGTTGGTTGATATGATACTAAAATAATTTGCAGTTGGTAAGTACTTAATTCTTGATTTTTATCGCAACAGTGCATTGAATTTTTATGGGGTGTTCTTGACTCTTTTTTATGTTTTACTAGATTATACTTGGGGTTATGCAAGCATCGAAAAATACAACAAAATTTTTTTGGCAAATTAGAGAAAATTCAAAGAAATTATGAGGTAGATGAGAGCACTTGACGAATGATTAATGTGTAAAAGAAGGGGTGAATTTAATTATATGCGATAGGACAATTAAAAAGTGATGTGGAAATATGATTTCTTAAAAAAAAAAAAAGAAAAAGGGGGTTGAAAAATTTTAGTAGAGAAATTAACGACAACAGGGGTATATATGACCTAAAACTTGACAATAGGATATGACCCAAAACATGATAATAGGGGTATATATGGCCCAAGACTTGGACGACAAGGGCGTTGGTGAGCTAAACTTTTAATGGAGGTATATTTAAATATTTTTGCAAAGTTTAGGGGCATATTTGACCCTTTTCCTTTTAATCATACTAGTCAAGTGTACTCATGTGTGTATGATGATAATAATAAGTGTATATAAAAAATAAATTACTATCATTTATATCGAACAATATAATTGATCCACCTTCATAAATTTGACTGTTATGAATCAGATCCATTCAAAGTCACTTAAAGCTACTTTCTTGATAAAGAAAAGCTTACCCTTAGAAAGATTTATCATTTCTTTCTTTGGATACCACCCTTGTCAAGGCAAGTAAACTCACATTCTATGTCATTGTCTTCTCATCCAAGACTAATAATTATAAAATTATGAAATAAATACATGAATAAAAAATTAAAAAAAAATACGTTGAGATATCAATTATTTAATATTATACTTTGAAGTCTTGATGACGACACAGAAAATATAAATTGGGCGATGCAAATTATCCCTAACGCCCATCTCTAAGAACTTGATGGAAAAATGAAATAGGTTATACATTTAGTTTGCTAACTCATGAAATCTCTAATCCCCATTTTGTTTTATCTTCTAGCCAGCTAATAACTTTGTTTGATACTTGTTTGACACTATAATTTATTTGTTATCATAACAAATCATAATTTTCACTTTTTTGTTTTCTCTCAATAGTTTTTTTTTTTTTTTTGTATGTAAGCATAAGCTTAAACCCCCCATACCAGAAAGCTCATATTTGCCAAAAAAAAAAAAAGTGAAAAGGTAAAAAGAAGAATTTGAATCCAAGGGTTGGAATGTATATGTCAAGCATATATTTAACTAAAATAAAATATAATTCTTTTCATATATATCTTAGGACTATTAATTTCTTTCCATATATTTTAGGATATATTTTACAATTCGTATATTTTAAGTAGTTTAGAATTCTTAATTTTTTTCAATATATTTATTTTATCAGGGTTCTTTCAATATATTTTAGGGGTCCTTAGGTGAAAAGACGATTTTGTCTATTGTAGAACATTTTAATGAAGGGTAAAAAGTTCGAATCACTTTTTTAAGACCTTCACACTATTAATATATTATAAATTATAGATTATAGATATAGATTATAGATATAGATAAATTATAGATTATAAATTAGATAGATCATAGATTATAACTTGTTGACCAATCAATCAAATCCTTGTAGTATTTTAGTTGCCGGTATCAAGTAGTACAAGACAAGTAAGTGAAAACAATTATAAGAACACTTAGTTTTTATTGGTTGAGAAATCAATGCAATGTCCATTCTATTTAAACTTCTTGAAAAAACTAAATTTGTAACACCAAATAAGTACTAGAAATTAAGGTTTAGTGACACCACACACATATAAAAGGAAAAGAAAAAGTGAAGCCATGTATTCTATTTTAAACATGAGAGATTTAATCACTTTTGTTATTTGATTTTTTGGGGTTTACTAATTTTGTGATAAGTGAACCAAGTATTGAAGTTGTGAACTATATATGCAATGGTAATTAAGTATGATGTGAGTGGTTCATTTGCAAAATGTTTGGCTTATGTTCTTGAAGCTTTACAAAATGAGACCCCAATTAGTCAAGGTTATGATTATTATGTAACATCTCCTTACCCTAATGATGCTTTAGCTTATGGTCATGCTACATGTAATCCAAGTTTAATAAAGTCAGATTGTGCTACTTGAGCAAATTATGCAAAGTTTTACTTGATTGATGGTTGTGATCGTGGCATTGGAGCTCAAGTTGAACTCGTCGATTGTTCGATGAGGTACGAGCAGAACCCGTTCACTTGAAAAAATCATCAGAGGATTTCAATCATTCTTCTTTGTCTAACATGTTGAGTGTCAACCATTCGAGCTTGGATTATATCTACTCGGCTTTTTATACAATAAAAATTTGGATTGATTGATGGGGTGTATTTTTTTTTTTTGGTACTATACCCTTCGTCATACTTTTAGTACAAATATATCTCTATCGGTAGTGTGAGGGGTATATACGTATCATTTCATTAATGGTACGAGAATATGTGTGTCCAAGTTTGATGGGGCCGGTATATACGAATCATTTATCATAGTTCGAGGGTATATTATCCCATTTTCGATAAGAAAATAACACAATTACATTTATTTAAGGGAGTAAATCACGTGAAAACATGTTTGGACTCCTCCATTCCACCTTCTCCCCTAATTAACACCATTAACAATTAGCAACACTCCCTCAATTTTAATTTTCAACAACTTACTACCGATAATTTCATATTTTTCAACACTCAAAACAGAGAATTTTTACGACTAATTTTTCGATTCAATGAGCTAGAATTTGACTCAGTTTCTTCCACCTATATTTATCTTTTTTTTTTCTTTAAAATTTTGATTTTTATGATATTTGAATTTGCAAGAACAACAATACAATTTGAATTTTCCTGAAACGGTGGTTGTTTGACGGTTTAAATTTCACCAGAATAATAACTGATTTTGATTTCGTCGAAATTGTGTTGGGTGATGGATTTGATTTTTTTTGGTTGGCATCACTTTGGAAGGTCGACTTGTCATTGCTATTTTGATGGTTGGCTTGGTGTTGGGTGGTGAACTTAGTGTTCGTTTCCTTCGTTTTGACCGAAAATGGCCATATCTAAAAACTGTATCAAAATCATAATGTATTTAAAGTATCCGTAATGTAATATTTAAAAGATTTTGATGAATTTTTTGTTTGGAGAATTGATTATATGTATCAGCAGTTATATTATGTACATGATACATACATTTAAAAAAGTTATTAGAAACGTGTTCAAAAGGTTTCGATTTCTATTTGAATGAATTTTAGACTTAACTATTGTCTATGCTTGGTTCACATGCCTTAGAATTTGTTTTTTGATATATATATGAAAAATACCAAAAACTATGTTGAAAAGATTTTAACTAGATATCTGTAATACATGTTTATATTAGAAAAAATACAATTATTATGAAAGACATTTGATATATGTTTATGGGACTGATTTTATCTGATACATATATTGCATGTATTTGATACATATATATCGTATAATATCACTGCCTTCTATAAAATGTCAGAATAATTTCACCATTTAAGATGAATCAAATGATTTTATTAAATACATATGCATCACTGACTTCAAGAATATGTACATATGTATCACTGACTTTTGAGAAGGGTTACACTTCGGAAATATATATCACTGCTAATATATTATAGCAACATTATTATTCATACAAAATTATTCAAACAAAAGGATTCGTAAATGCAATGAAAGAAAATGTTACATATTACTTATTGAATACAGATTTAAGTTTTTGCCTTTAACTGTCAGCACAAGAATCAATAAAAATTTCAACAAAAAAAACCCAACTAGAATCAATACGTCTGCAAAGTGGTAAACACTACAACTACTCAATGCCTACCGTTGCCGTATCATCAGATTGAATGTATGTATGTTTGAGTTTATGCAGGTATTAACTATCACTAATGTATCATCCGTAGCTTTCTTGGTTATATGATTGATCGTTTTTGACCATCAACTTAATTTCCTGTAAAATTAAACAAGATATGTATTAATTTGATTAGCATATTTATCAAAATAATAAGTAAGCTTGTACACAAAATATATTAATCGATTTGCTATGTACCATACATATACCATATTATATGAAATAAATGTGTAATGAATAGTGAATATAAAGAAAAATTGATAAATATATAAAATATATCAATAAAGTTATGTCAGTATTATGCAGATTGTTTTTCACAGGTTATAATACATTAAAATAATGTATCAATGTATCAATGGGTGCACATACAAAATGTATCACGGAATTAACTAAATTCCATATGTATCAATTGAAATGGCAACAAATGACAATAAATTCATCAAAAAATGTATAATGAAGGAAATAAATATGACATAAGCTTACAACTAAAATGAAATCAATATTGAACTATCAAAATGTATCAAAAATTTACTACTCTTCATAAGTATCAGTCAAAAAAATAAAGAATTTTATATCTGATTTTAGGCAGAATTAAGAATCTCCAACTTCATACTCGTCCGCCATTTGTGAGTCTGAGGTCTGAATTTTTCAGCTTAATCTTCTCTAATCTTCTTCATTTTTTGAGGATCATCTCGATTTTTTGACCATTTTTCTTAAAATCATCAAATGTGAGATCAAAGATATCCGAAATAAAATTCACAACTTTATTAATTGCAGAAAAATAATGTTAATTTTACAACTTTATTAATTGCAGAAAAATAATGTTAATTTTTTGAGTAATACCCAAATTGACTGAGGGTGAATCTTCATTAATCATTAAAGGAAGAAAAAATAGTAACACCACAAGAAGATCGTTTTGAAACCAAAAGAAAAAACTAAAAAAATTAAATCAAATGAAATTGAATGTGGACAGTTGTTAATGGTTGCAATAACAGTGATGGAAGTTTCAATAGGAAAGAAGCTAGTGACTTTTTTGGGTGAAAAATTTAAAAATAAAAAATAAAAAAACGTGATTTGAGGGCATTAATGATGGAGTGAAAATGGGTGAGAAAATCTACCTATATGCATCAAGGATTCAAGAACAAAAGAGTAAAAATGGGATATTAAGTAATATTTTAAAAGTTCAGAAATTTTATGTTTAATAACTCTTAATTTTATGATTTTTTGTGTAATTTATCCGTCATTATAAGCATTCATTATTAGTTGCATTAACTAATGGCATACCATATTTAGAAGACTATAAATTTCTCAATTTAGACAAAAACAAAATTGTAATGCTGAAATTTTGGGTAGAGACGAGTGATATCATATTAAAAAAGGTTTAGAAGTTGCACAAAAATTTGATTGACACGTCTTTCCTGGTATGTTATTATATCACTGTCAATTTTATGGTATACATACGTAAAATGATATTCATTTCGTCTAAATTTATGTGATATTCTTTCATTTTTATTTCATTTAAACAAACACCATATTTTTATAATTAGAAACCACTTAACTTGAATTTTTTTAATTCTTAATGAAATGCTTTATACCGATACCAATATTCAATGTTTGTTTTAAACAACAAATTAATTTCAAAGAATATTATTTTTTTCTGAATGAAGTAATTTTTTGGTTGATATTCTACACGCTCTACGAATTTAGTGAATTGTAGATAATTAATTTTTACGTTTGGACCGAGGTACTTAACGTGTTTCACAAAAGTGATAAAAAGTAGTAAACTTAATAACACGAATTTTTATGTGAAAAAAAACCTGACTCAAAAGATGTAAGAAACCACGACCGACAACCTCTATAGGATTTACCCCAAACTTCACTAAACAGGAGTCTCCCAATAATCGATTGCTAACTTTGTACCCAAAAAGATTATAAACTCGAATCCCTTCAACAATTAGGAATTTAAACCCCATTTCCTTTAATTCACAACTAGGAATCATAAATTCTAATTTCCAACAACTCAAAAACCTACCTAGGTTGTGATCTCAAATTTTCAAGTCACCCCAACTTGAAAACAAACTCCTATTTCAGTTTATAACACACTGGAAACTATGAAATCAAATGATTATAACTCGAAGAACAATCATAATACATTTAAGCTAAACTATAACTAGATTCTCTATGTATGAACCTGTTCCTTCTAGGAGTTCCTTCAGCAACGCTTCAATGATCAACTCTGATTTTTGCCTTTGCTTTGTATGAGTGCGTAAACGACTTTGTAGAAGCTTTTAGGTATTTATAGATGTAGATACTTGCTTTCTTTAAGTCGGTTTTCTTTTCCTCGAAAGGAATTCCATTTCTTTTTGAAACCCAATTGAGGAATCTCATTCATATTTGGATTTCTTTTGCCCCCTTCCTTTTAATTCTTTTCCTTACATGGATTCATCTATATTTGCTATTCTTTTGAAAGAAGGAAATTGCATCTTGATTCAGCATCATTCTTTTCGTAACTTGTGCTGCTTGTGTCATCAAAGTCAACAATCACCAGCATCTCAAATGCAGGTTGAACTGGTGCTGATGGACCAAATGAATCAATCTGTTTCTTGCAACTGCTCGGTATTGTCAGTCTTCAAAATCATATTTTGTTCCACTGATTGATAGTAAGAAATTCATGTCTTGAATCCTTATCATAACTTTCTCCACTTGATGTTGCTCAAGTCATCAAAGTCAATCGACCATTTTTTTTTTTTTCACTACAGAACACATAATGTAGAATAGACCATGTAACTCGATCTGTTTCACTATACTATTACTGCACTGTATTCATAGCTTCGTATCATTACTTTTTGTCGCCAGCACTTTCTCATCGTCGAAACCATTACATTCCAACGTTTGTGTAGCCATGTGACACTCTGTACCGATAAAGGGTATATTTGTTTCATAGTACATTTAATAATAGGTCTGAACGCGGAATGACCAAATAGTGAAATTGAAAATATATTTAAGCTATTTTCGATAGTATAGTAAAATATTGACTCTTTTCTATTCAGAAATCAAGCGAAAAAAAAGAAGAAGGAGAAATGTAGAGTAAATTGACAAAAGAAAAAACACATTACTCAACCACTAATCACCAAGTCAACAAAAGAATTTTTGCCGGCATATGCATTGGTTAACAAAGCAATGTGGTATGTGTTTGGTACAAAGAAAGTTATATTACACACAAAATGATTTTCTAAAAATACTTTTCTGAGACATATTGTTAAGAAAATGTTTTATGTTGTTTGACGCGGTGAGTGAAAAGTATTATTTTAGAAAAAATATATATTAAAGTTCATTCATAATAATGTCTTATACTTCGACTATTATAGCATTATGTTGTAGTAGTTACTGCCTTGTACTATCTGTTGTTTCATTATTATTTACTATTTATACGTCTATTACTTTTTTTGATTGCTTTGGATAATTTTTCTTGCGTAGAAGGTCTATCGAAAACAACCTATCTATCCCGGAGGTAAGATCTGCATATATTCTATCCTCCACAAATTTTACTTTGTGGGATTATATTGGGTATGTTGTTATATTCAAAAGAATGTCCTAGTACGAGTTAAAAGTAATATGAAATCAGAAGTGAAGAAAGTTATTTCTCCCCTTTTTGCTACAAAATAAAATTACTTTCCTCATACCAAACATGTAGCCCATGTATGTTTTCCTAGGAGTATTTAGTGAAAACTAAAAGCAAGTTACACCAAAATCATGGAATATTTAATTTTGCATAGGTGGAGAAACCAATAGATGGCCAAATCTATTTAAACAAGAACATGTAAAGCTCAAATTTGCAACGCAAACCAAATAGAAGATAGGGAGATATATACAGTAATAGAGAGGCTAGAGCTATATATGGATTCAATTTTGAGAATGAAAGTGTCAACCACATTCCTTATAATTGGAATGTTTTGGTTTAGTAGCTTTGTCAGAAGTGAACCAAATACCAAAGTAGCGAACTATATTTGCGATGGCAATTTGTATGATAAGTGTTGATTTTATGTTTCAATAAATTTTGAAACAAATACATCGGTTAAAGATTTTTTAAGAGTTATGTTGCAATTAGTTTTGAAACAAATGCATCACTTAAAGTTTTGAGTTACAAAGGAAATGAATTTGATAAATTCATTATTCATAAGTGTTGAGTTACAAAGAAAATGAATTTGACAAATTCATTATTCATTAAGTTTTACATTATAGGTTCTTGAAAGAATGACATTTTTTGTTTTAAAACATACATGAACCTATTAACTATTACTTAATTAATATGCTTCTCATGCATGAAACTTTCATCCTATAAATAATGTTTTCTTTGGTTTGAAAAGACAAGCACTCAAAACTACTTTCCCCTTGAAAAATAATTGAGAGACATTGATCAAATGGTGAAATCATCAATTCAAGAATAGAAGAGCAACATTCTTGAATGCTACTTGTTTTGTGGCTTAGTTGAATTCCGAAGATAGAGTTGTCACTTGTTCTTCCGTTTGCTCTTGGGAGAGACTCCAACTATCTTCAAGAAGCGTATTATCATGCCTCTAAGCCAAGCAAGTTTTATTTTGAATTTCTTGTACAATTATCATTATTGTTCTAACAATTTGAAGATAGTTGTCTCTATGGCTTCTACATCAATATCAAATAGTATTCCATTTTTGCCTAATCTTAATTTTAAAATATTTGATGGCAAAGAGTTTCCTAGATGGCGTGGAAAGATGGAATTCTTTTTAAAACGATTAAAGTTGGCATATGTTCTTGAAGAACCTTGTCCTAATACTCCTGGTTCTGAGGTAGCATCTGACGAGGCTGCTTTGATTAAAGAACAAATTGCCAAATGGCAATATGATGATTATTTGTGCAAGAATTATATTCTTGGAGGAATGTCTAACAAATATTATGATCAATATTATGCTAAACACAAATATGCTAAAGAGATATAGGACACTCTTCAAGCTATTTATTTAGCTGAAGAGGTGAGTTCTAAGAAATTTCTCGTTTAAAATTATATGGAGTTCAAAATGGTTGATGACAAGTCAATCACTGAACAAGTACAAGAATTTCAAGTTATAGCTAGTAAAATTGCTATATCTGGAATTGCTCATGATGAAAAATTTCATGTTGGTGCTATTGTATCAAAACTTCCTCTATCTTGGAAAGAGTACCAAAGCAAATTCTTACACAAAAAGGAAGATTTGACTCTTGAACAATTGTTGCAACACTTGCAAATTGAACAAGAGACACGATGGGACGATAATAATAGTTTGAAGGAACCTGTCATGAAAGCTCATATGGTTGAAGAAAAATCAAACAAGAAAGAACCTGAAAATAAGAATTTTTCAAAGGCAAAGAAGACTACAAATTTCAAGCATAATGGTGCCAATTTTAAATCTGGTGAATGCTATCATTGTCACAAAATTGGTCACTATGCGCATGATTGTAGAATTCTCAAAGCAGAAAAGAAGAAAGAAAAAACAAATAAAAATAAAAAAGATAATCTTGTGGCAATGGACACAGAAGTATTTATAGCGGAAGATCAAGTTGAATGGTGGATAGATACTGGCGCAACTCATAACATATCAGGTAATCGAAATTTTTTCAAGACTTATGAATTAGTGGGGGATGGTAAAACTGTATATACGGGAAACTCCTCCTGTACTAAAATTGTGGGAAAAGGAACTATTGAACTGAAGTTTACTTCCGGAAAGATAGTTACATTGATGGACGTATTGCATGTTCCTGATATTCGAAAGAACTTGGTGTCAGGTACGCTTCTTTCGAAGTATGGTTTTAAATGGTTTTTGAGGCAGATAAGTTTATTTTATCTAAAAATGACATGTTTGTTGGAAAATGTTATGTTGCAAATGAAATGTTTAAACTCAATATTGAAAATGAAAATATATTTGCTTATCTTGTGGAGTCTCTGGACTTATGGCATGAACGTCTGGGACGTGAATTTTAGATCCATTCAACTTATGGTGAATAATGGATTAATCAAAGATTGTGGAAAGAATCATACTACTAAGTGTCTTACTTGTAGTAAATGCAAGATTACTAAGAAGCCCTTTAAGACAGTTGAAAGGACTTTCACACTTTTGCAATTAATCCACACTGATATTTGTGAAATGAATTATTTGTCACGTCATGGAAAGAGGTATTTTATCACTTTTATTGATGACTACTCAAGATATACTTATGTCTTTTCATTGAAAACAAAAGATGAAACATTTGAGGCTTTCAAAACATATAAAGTAGAATTTGAAAATAAATTGAGTGTGAAAATTAAGTCAATTAGGTCTGATAGAGGTGGAGAGTACTTAAAGTCAGATTTTATTGATTTTTGTGAGAGAGAAGGCATTGAAAAACAATTGACCATGTCCTATACACCACAACAAAATGGTGTAGCAGAAAGAAAAAATAGGACTTTCATAGAAATGGTTAACTCTATGCTTTATGGAAATGGTATATCTGAAAATTTGTGAACTGAAGCCTTGCTTTCAGCATGTAATATTTTGAATAGAATTACTTCCAGGAATCATGATGCATCTCCATATGAACTTTGGAATAATCGAAATTCAAATATAAATTATTTTAAAGTATGGGGTTGCTTGGCTCATGTTCGATTACCAAATCAACATTTAACCAAGATTGGCTATAGAGGAATAGATTGTGTGTTTATTGGTTATTCACAAACCAGTAAGGCTTATAGATTTTTAAATCTTGAGGCCCCAAGTCCTCACACAATTATTGAATCTTTAAATACGAACTTTTTTTTAGCATATATATCCCTAGAAAAAAGATTCTTTTGAACAAGATTCAAGTTCTTCTATTTCTCCTCTTAAAAGGAAAATAGTTGAGCCATTAGATGAAAGTCAACCAAGACGTAGTTCAAGATTAGCCAAATCAAAAGACTTTGGACCTGATTTTCAAGCTTATTTTGTTGAAAAGGATCCTGAAAGTTATGCTGAAGTTATGTCTTCACATGATGCACCATTTTGGCGTGAAGCCATTGATGATGAAATGCATTCTATATTATCTAATAATACATGGATATTTTTAGATCTTCCTCCTGGATGTAAACCAAATGGTTGCCGATAGATTTTTAGGAAGAAAATAAAATCCGATGGTACTTTAGATAAGTACAAAGCCCGTTTGATAGCTAAAGGCTTTACTCAATTAAAAGATATTGATTATTTTGATACTTTTGCACCTGTAGCTTGGATGACCTCTATTCATCCCCTGATTGCTCTAGCAGTAATTCATGGTCTTGTGATTCATCAGATGGATGTGAAAACTGCATTCCTGAATGGAGATCTAGACGAAGAAGTCTACATGAAACAACAAGAAGGATTTGTCAATCCTGGTCAAGAACTTAAATTTTATAAACTTTTTAAATCTCTTTATGGATTAAAACAATCTCCAAAACAATGGCATGATAAATTTAGAAAAGTTATGATTTCTAATGGCTACTTAATCAATGATGGAGATATCTGCATATTTAGTAAATTTCAAGAAAAAATCTGGTGTTATAATATGTCTTTATGTAGATGACATGTTGGTCTTTGGAACTGATATCGAAAGAGTCAAAGAAACAAAATATTTTATTGCTTCTCAGTTTGAAATGAAAGATCTTGGAGAAGCTGATGTAATTTTAGGCATCAAAATTGTAAGATCGGCAAGTGGTTTGACTCTTACTCAATCAAGTTATATTGAGAAGGTTCTAAAGAGGTTCGGTCATTTTGACGACAAGACTGCTCCTACACCATTTGATCCTTGCATCAAATTAGTGTGAAAATCTGGTGATATTCTTGATCAATTGACATATTCTCAGATTGTTGGGAGTCTTATTTATGCCATGCATTATACCAGGCCAGATATTGGTTATGCTGTAGGAACTTTGAGCAAATTTACTGGTAGCCCTGGAGTTGAGCATTGGAATGCCTTAATTCGTGTTTTAAGGTATCTGAAGGGTACAATTAATGTTGGCATGCATTATTCTACCTTTCCAGCAGTTCTTGAAGGCTATAGTGATGCTACTAGGAATTCTGATCCGAATGACTCTAAATCTATTACTGCTTGGATTTTCACTTTGGTTGGAGCAGCAATATCTTGGTGATCAAAGAAGCAGACATGTATTACTCACTCAACCATGGATTCAGAATTTATCGCTATGTCTTCTGCTGGAGAAGAAGTTGATTGGCTGCGGAATATGTTGATAGACATTCCATTATGGGGTAAGCTAATACCACCTTTGACTATATATTGTGATAATAAAGCTGCTATATTTTGGGCTTCAAGTGATTGTTATAATGGAAAGTCAAGACAAGTTTGTGTCAAACACAATCATGTGAGAATATTATTGGAGGATGGCAAAATATCGCTTCAATATGTGAAGTCCAAACTCAATTTAGCAGATCCTTTGTCTAAAGGGTTAGGCAAGGAATTGGTTGTACAAACTTGCAATGGGATGGGAATAAAACCTATTGTAGATTGATTGTACTTTATGTTAACCCTACCTAATGATGTAATCTTAGGTTCAAAGCGAAAAACAAGTAAAGTTACAATTGTGAAGCACATCAATAAAATTTTCTTTTTCCCTAGAGAGTGAGTTGATGTGCATAATTTGAGATTTATTCTCTTGATAAATCTATAAGACCGATATCGGTTGGAGTAAATAATAACACTCTTGATAGATTTGACAGTATTCCTATAAAATAAAAGAATGAGACTATATTCTCTTATTAAGTCTATACACCGATTTCGGTTGGAGTGTGTAGGAACACTCTTGATAGATTTACTGATGCTTTGTTGTAAAGAAGGATGAGATTAATTTCTCTTAATGAAATTCATAGAATACTTAGTCGCAGTATGCAAAGTTACTCTTGATGAATTCACCGCACTAAGTGCGAAGTGGAGGCTGCTTCAATAAGATTTTTACAGGGAAATCTTAAAGCACTTAGCTACAAGGATTCAGGACACATGGCCGTAAGGTGTCAAAGGATTTTGATTTTCACCGGAACATAGAAATATGCATGGAGTATTTTTCTACTTCATTCAATGAACAACTTAGTTCAAGATTTGTTCACTAAGTAGTCAATGATTTAGAAAGTCTTCACTAGCTAATGGTTCAAGTCCAAAAGATACCATTATTGATGCATGTTGCTAGATTGATGTCTCAAATGAGTTTTATTTTTTAAAAATAAAATTTCTTGAACCAAGTGGGGAATTTTTGATTTTATGTTTCAATAAATTTTGAAACAAATACATCGGTTAAAGATTTTTTAAGAGTTATGTTTCAATTAGTTTTGAAATAAATGCATCACTTAAAGTTTTGAGTTACAAAGGAAATGAATTTGATAAATTCATTATTCATAAGTGTTGAGTTACAACGAAAATGAATTTGACAAATTCATTATTCATTAAGTTTTACATTATAGGTTCTTGAAAGAATGACATTTTTTGTTTTAAAACATACATGAACCTATTAACTATTACTTAATTAATATGCTTCTCATGCATGAAACTTTCATCCTATAAATAGTGTTTTCTTTGGTTTGAAAAAACAAGCACTCAAAACTACTTTCCCCTTGAAAAACACTTGAGAGACATTGATCAAATGGTGAAATTACCAATTCTAGAATAGAAGAGAAACATTCTTGAATACTACTTATTTTGTGGCTTAGTTGAATCCCGAAGATAGAGTTGTCACTTGTTCTTCCGTTTGCTCGTGGGAGAGACTCCAACTATCTTCAAGAAGCGTATTATCGTGCCTCTAAGCCAAGCAAGTTTTATTTTGAATTTCTTGTACAATTATCATTATTGTTCTAATAATTTGAAGATAGTTGTCTCTATGGCTTCTACATCAATATCAAATAGTATTCCATATTTGCCTAATCCTAATTTTGAAATATTTGATGGCAAAGAGTTTCCTAGATGGCGTGGAAAGATGGAATTCTTTATAAAACGATTAAAGTTGGCATATGTTCTTGAAGAACCTTGTCCTAATGCTCCTGGTTCTGAGGTAGCATCTAACGAGGCTGCTTTGATTAAAGAACAAATTGCCAAATGGCAATATGATGATTATTTGTGCAAGAATTATATTCTTGGAGGAATGTCTAGCAAATATTATGATCAATATTATGTTAAATGCTAATATGCTAAAGAGATATGGGACACTCTTCAAGCTATTTATTTATCCAAAGAGGAAGTTCTAAGAAATTTCTCGTTCCAAATTATATGGAGTTCAAAATGGTTGATGACAAGTCAATCACTGGAAAAGTACAAGAATTCCAACTTATAGCTAATAGATTGCTATATCTGGAATTGCTCTTGATGAAAACTTTCATGTTGGTGCTATTGTATCAAAACTTTCTCCATCTTTGAAAGAGTACCAAAGCAAACTCTTACATAAAAAGGAAGATTTGACTCTTGAATAATTATTGCAACACTTGCAAATTGAACAAGAGACACGATGGTGCGATAATAATAGTTTGAAGGAACCTATCATTAAAGCTCATATGGTTGAAGAAAAATCAATCAAGAAGGAACCTGAAAATAAGAATTTTTTAAAGGCAAAGAAGACTACAAATTTCAAGCATAATGGTGCCAATTTTAAATCTGGTGAATGCTATCATTGTCACAAAGTTGGTCACTATTTGCATGATTGTAGAATTCTCAAAGATGAAAAGAAGAAAAACTAAATAAAAAAAAATAAACATGATGATCTTGTGCCAATGGTCACAGAAGTATTCGTAGCGAAAGATCAAGTGGAATGGTGGATAGATACTGACACAGCTCGTCACATATCAGGTAACCGAAATTCTTTCAAGACTTATGAATTAGTGGGGGATGGTAAAAATATATATATGGGAAACTCCTCCTCTACTAAAGTTTGGGAAAAGGAACTGTTAAACTGAAGTTTACTTCCGGAAAGATAGTTATATTGATGGACGTATTGCATGTTCCTGATATTCGAAAGAACTTGGTGTCAGGTACGCTTCTTTCGAAGCATGGTTTTAAATGGTTTTTGAGGCAAAGTTTATTTTATCTAAAAATGGCATGTTTGTTGGAGAAGGTTATGTTGCAAATGAAATGTTTAAACTCAATATTGAAAATGAAAATATTTTTGCTTATCTTGTGGAGTCTCTGGACTTATGGCATGAACGTCTGGGACGTGAATTTTAGATCCATTAAACTTATGGTGAATAATGGATTAATCAAAGATTGTGGAAAGAATCATACTACTAAGTGTCTTACTTGTAGTAAATGCAAGATTACTAAGAAGCCCTTTAAGACAGTTGAAAGGACTTTCACACTTTTGCAATTAATCCACACTGATATTTGTGAGATGAATTATTTGTCCCATTATGGAAAGAGGTATTTTATCACTTTTATTGATGACTACTCAAGATATACTTATGTCTTTTCATTGAAAACCAAAGATGAAATATTTGAGGCTTTCAAAACATATAAAGTAGAATTTGAAAATAAATTGAGTGTGAAAGTTAAGTCAATTAGGTCTGATAGAGGTGGAGAGTACTTAAAGTCAGATTTTATTGATTTTTGTGAGAGAGAAGGCATTGAAAAATAATTGACCATGTCCTATACACCACAACAAAATGGTGTAGCAGAAAGAAAAAATAGGACTTTCATAGAAATGGTTAACTCTATACTTTATGGAAATGGTATATCTAAAAATTTGTGAACTGAAGCCTTGCTTTCAGCATGTAATATTTTGAATAGAATTACTTCCAGGAATCATGATGCATCTCCATATGAACTTTGGAATAATCGAAATTCAAATATAAATTATTTTAAAGTATGGGGTTGCTTGGCTCATGTTCGATTACCAAATCAACATTTAACCAAGATTGGCTATAGAGGAGTAGATTGTGTGTTTATTGGTTATTCACAAACCAGTAAGGCTTATAGATTTTTAAATCTTGAGACCCCAAGTCCTCACACAAATATTGAATCTTTACATGCTAACTTTTTTTTAGCATATATTTCCCTAGAAAAAGATTCTTTTGAACAAGATTCAAGTTCTTCTATTTCTCCTCTTAAAAGGAAAATAGTTGAACCATTAGAAGAAAGTCAACCAAGACGTAGTTCAATATTAGCCAAATCAAAAGACTTTGGACCTGATTTTCAAGCTTATTTGGTTGAAAAGGATCCTGAAAGTTATGCTGAAGTTATGTCTTCACATGATGCACCATTTTGGCGTGAAGCTATTGATGATAAAATGCATTCTATATTATCTAATAATACATGGATATTTTTAGATCTTCCTCTCGGATGTAAACCAATTGGTTACCGATGGATTTTTAGGAAGAAAATAAAATCCGATGGTACTTTAGATAAGTACAAAGCCCGTTTGATAGCTAAAGGCTTTACTCAATTAAAAGATATTGATTATTTTGATACTTTTGCACCTGTAGCTTGGATGACCTCTATTCATCCCCTGATTTCTCTAGCAGTAATTCATGGTCTTGTGATTCATCAGATGGATGTGAAAACTACATTCCTAAATGGAGATCTAGACGAAGAAGTCTACATGAAACAACCAGAACGGTTTGTCAATCCTGGTCAAGAACGTAAAGTTTGTAAACTTTTTAAATCTCTTTATGGATTAGAACAAGCTCCAAAACAATGGCATGATAAATTTAGAAAAGTTATGATTCTAATGGCTACTTAATCAATGATGGAGATATTTGCATATTTAGTAAATTTCAAGAAAAAATCTAGTGTTATAACATGTATTTATGTAGATGACATGTTGATCTTTGGACCTGATATCGAAAGAGTCAAAGAAACAAAATATTTTATTGCTTCTCAGTTTGAAATGAAAGATCTTGGAGAAGCTGATGTAATTTTAGGCATCAAAATTGTAAGATCAGCAAGTGGTTTGACTCTTACTCAATCAAGTTATATTGAGAAGGTTCTAAAGAGGTTCGGTCATTTTGACGACAAGACTGCTCCTACACCATTTGATCCTACCATCAATTAGTGTGAAACTCTGGTGATATTCTTGATCAATAGACGTATTCTCAGATTGTTGGGAGTCTTATGTATGTCATGCATTGTACCAGGCCAGATATTGGTTATGCTGTAAGAACTTTGATCAAATTTACTAGTAGCCCTGGAGTTGAGCATTGGAATGCCTTAATTTGTGTTTTAAGGTATCTGAAGGGTACAATTAATGTTGGCATGCATTATTCTACCTTTCCAACAGTTCTTGAAGGCTATAGTGATGCTACTTGGAATTCTGATCCGAATGACTCTAATCTATTACTGCTTTGATTTTCACTTTGGCTGGAGCAGCAATATCTTGGTGATCAAAGAAGCAGACAGGTATTACTCACTCAACCATGGAGTCAGAATTTATTGCTATATCTTCTTCTGGAGAAGAAGCTGATTGGCTATGGAGTATGCTGATAGATATTTCATTATGGGGTAAGCCAATACCACCTTTGACTATATATTGTGATAATAAAGCTGCTATATTTCGGGCTTCAAGTGATTGTTACAATGGCAAGTCAAGACAAGTTTGTCTCAAACACAATCATGTGAGAATATTATTGGAGGATGGAAAAATATCGCTTCAATATGTGAAGTCCAAACTCAATTTAGTAGATCCTTTGTCTAAAGGGTTAGGCAAGGAATTGGTGGTACAAACTTGTAATGGGATGGGAATAAAGCCTGTTGTAGATTGATTATACTTTATGTTAACCCTACCTAATGATGTAATCTTAGGTTAAAGGGAAAAATAAGTAAATTTACAATTATGAAGCACATGATTGTAGAATTCTCTAAGTAGAAAAGAAGAAAGAAAAAACAAATAAAAATAAAAAAGATAATTTTGTGGCAATGGTCACAGAAGTATTTATAGCGGAAGATCAAGTGGAATGGTGGATAGATACTGGCGCAACTCATCACATATCAGGTAACCGAAATTCTTTCAAGACTTATGAATTAGTGGGGGATGGTAAAACTGTATATATGGGAAACTCCTCCTCTACTAAAGTTGTGGGAAAAGAAACTGTTCAACTGAAGTTTACTTCTGGAAAGATAATTACATTGATGGACGTATTGCATGTTCCTGATATTCGAAAGAACTTGGTGTCAGGTATGCTTCTTTCGAAGCATGGTTTTAAATGGTTTTTGAGGCAGATAAGTTTATTTTATCTAAAAATGGAATGTTTGTTGGAAAAGTTTATGTTGCAAATGGAATGTTTAAACTCAATATTGAAAATGAAAATATTTTTGCTTATCTTGTGGTGTCTCTGGACTTATGGAATGAACGTATGGGACATGTGAATTTTAGATCCATTAAACTTATGGTGAATAATTGATTAATCAAAGATTGTGGAAAGAATCATACTACTAAGTGTTTTACTTGTAGTTGATACAAGATTACTAAGAAGCCCTTTAAGACAGTTGAAAGGACTTCCACACTTTTGCAATTAATCCACACTGATATTTGTGAGATGGATTATTTGTCACGTCATGGAAAGAGGTATTTTATCACTTTTATTGATGACTACTCAAGATATACTTATGTCTTTTCATTGAAAACAAAGATGAAATATTTGAGACTTTCAAAACATATAAAGCAGAATTTGAAAATAAATTGAGTGTGGAAATTAAGTCAATTAGGTCTGATAGAGGTGGAAAGTACTTAAAGTAAGATTTTATTGATTTTTGTGAGAGAGAAGACATTGAAAAATAATTGACCATGTCCTATACACCACAACAAAATGGTGTAGCAGAAAGAAAAAATAGTACTTTCATAGAAATAGTTAATTCTATGCTTTATGGAATTCTCAAAGCAGAAAAGAAGACATAAAATCTTCATCACAAGTTAAAGTTCACTCGGTTGACGATTTGAAGTTATAAAAACTTCATCGTTAGTTAGAAACAAAAAGAAAAGTTGTAAAGTTATTTAACTTTATAAGTAGTATTCTGAAAATACTAAATTTTTCTGTCTTATATTGACAGGAAAGATGACTAACGAAAGTCAAATGATGGATGCGACAAAGTCTGTGGGAGCAACTAATATTCCCACATCAAGTCACATAAATACTCCGCCAACAATGGCACCGGCGGAGAAGCCCAAAAGTCTTTTGGGCATTGACTTCAAGCGGTGGCAGCAAAAGATGTTCTTTTAGAAGCTTGGAAACATTCGGACTTCCTTTACAGGAATTATATTCTGAGTAGTATCGAAGACGACCTCTACAATGTTTATAGTGAAACCAAGACATCAAAGGAACTGTGGGGGCACTTGAACAAAAATATAAGACGGAGAATGCGGGAACTAAGAAATTCCTTGTTCCACGGTTCCTGGACTTCAAAATGATAGATAGCAAATATGTTGTCTCTTATGTACAGGAGTTGCAAGTCATCATACATGATCTCCTAGCAGAAGGTATATCTTTGAAAAATACCTTAGTTGAACAATTTTAAAATGTTCTTAATACTCACATAAACTGTTTTGTAGGTTTAATTGTGAATGATGCTTTTCAAGTAGCAGCGATAGTTGAGAAGCTACCACCTTTGTGGAAAGACTTCAAAAACTACTTAAAGCATAAACGCAAGGAGATGACTGTTGAAGATCTTATTGTCCAACTTCATATTGAAGAGGATAATAAAGCTGCCGAAAGAAGGTCAAAGGGAAATTCTACAATTAATGGAGCACATATTATAGAAGATGACCAAAACAATTCCAAGAAAAGGAAGAAAGCTGAACAAGGAAGCAATCAACCCAAGAAAAAGTTCAAGGGAAAATGCAACTATGGCAAGATTGGCCACAAGTCCACAGATTGTCATGCCCCAAAGAAAGGCAAGAAGAAGGAACAAGTAAATATGATTGAATCCAACAAAGAATGCGATGATCTGTGTACTATGTTCTTAGAATGCAACTTGACGGGGAATCCTCACGAATGGTGGATGGATTCTAGTGCCACCCACCATGTATGTGCCAACAAAGAGTTCTTTTTGTCATTCGCTCCGACTCAAGTAGAAAAAATGATCTACATGGCTAACTCCGCTACGGCTAAGGTAGAAGGAACAGGAAAAATTTGCTTAAAGATGACTTCCGGAAAGGTCTTGACACTTAACAATGTCTTGTATGTTCCGGAGTTACGTAGAAATTTAATTTTTGTTTCACTTCTAGACAAGAACGGATTCAAATGTGTAACCGTTTCTGAAAAAATTATAATTAACAAAGGAGAAATGTATGTAGGAAAAGGTTATCTGACCAAAGGCCTTTATAAGATGAATGTAATGACTGTTAAAATAAATAAAAGTTTGAATTCTTCTTATTTGCTTGAGTCTTATGATTTATGGCATGAACGTTTAGGCCATGTTAATTAAAAAAATATTATAAAAACTGATTAACTTAGAAGTTTTGCCAAACTTTGAGTGCAATAAATCAAAGCGTCAAACGTGTGTGGAATTGAAGTATGCAAAGCATCCTTATAAGTCCGTTGAAAGAAATTTCAATCCCTTAGACTTAATACACATTGACATTTGTGATATGAAGTCAACACCATCACGTAGTGGAAAAAATTATTTCATAACTTTTATTAATGATTGCACTAGATATTGTTATGTCTACTTGCTAAATAGTAAGGATGAAGCAATAGACGCGTTTAGGCAATATATAACTAAAGTTGAAAATCAGTTAGACAAAAAGATCAAAATGATAAGAAGTGATAGGGGAGGAGAATATGAATCTTCCTTTGCAAAAATATGTGTAGAGAATGGAATAATCCATCAAACTACGGCCCCATATTCACCTCAATCTAATGGAATTGTGGAAAGAAAAAACCAAACTTTGAAGGAAATGATGAATGCCTTACTTATAAGTTCTGGTTTACCGCAAAACTTATGGGGGGAGGCTATCCTTACGTCCAACTGTATACTCAAAAGAGTTCCCCATAGTAAGACACAATCAATTCTTTACGAAAAATGGAAAGGAAGGAAACCCAACTTGAAATATTTCAAAATGTGGGGGTCTCTAGCGAAGGTTCAAGTTTCTATACCTCGAAGGGTTAAGATAGGACCTAAAATGGTGGACTGCGTGTTCATAGGATATGCTAAAAATAGTAAAGCATGTCAGTTTTTGGTTCATAAATCCGAACATCCGGATATTAATGAAAATACGGCAATTGAATCAGATAATGCTGAATTCTTTGAAAACATTTACCCATATAAATTTAGACATGAACAGTCTAGTGGAGGATCTAACTGACCTCGTGATGAACCAATTGAGAATGAACATAATGAAGAAAATCCAAGACATAGTACACGTCAAAGAACGTCTACTTCGTTTGGATCGGATTTTGTGACATTTCTTTTGGAAAATGAGCCTTAAACATTTAAGGAAGCGATGACATCTTTGGATTCATCCTTTTAGAAAGAGATAGTCAATAGTGAGATAGATTCAATCTTAAGCAACCATACATGGGAATTGGTTGACCTTCCTCCCAGAAATAAACCTTTAGGTTCTAAATAGATCTTTAAAAGGAAGATGAAAGCGGATGGTACTATTGACAAATACAAGGCAAGACTTTTAGTAAAGTCTTCAAATAAAAAGAAGGACTTGAGTACTTCGATATATACTCGCCAGTAATAAGGATAACATCGATTCAAATGATAATTGCCTTGACTGCGGTATATGGTTTTGAAATCATCAAATAGATGTGAAAACCGCTTTCCTAAATAGAGAATTGGAGGAAGAAATTTACATGGAACAACCTGAGAGTTTTGTGGTTCCAGGGAAGGAGAATAAGGTGTGTAGACTTATTAAGTCATTGTATGGACTAAAGTAAGCACCTAAATAATGGCATGTGAAGTTTGACCAAACTATGTTGGCAAACGGATTCAAAATAAATGAATATGATAAATGTGTTTATATTAAAGACACTCTAAATCACCAAGTCATTGTATGTTTATATGTGGATGATATGTTGATCATCAGTAGAGACATTTCTGACATAAATGCAACAACATGAATACTCGGGAGCAAGTTTGATATGAAAGACCTTGGAGTTGCAGATGTGATCTTAGGTATAAAAATCCATCGAACTCCACAAGGGTTGGCATTATCACAGTCTCATTATATTGAAAAGGTACTTGATAAGTTCAAGTATATGGAATTCGATATTACCAAGACTCCATTAGATGCAAGCTTTGCACTTTGAAAGAATGAAGGTGAAAGTGACTCGCAATTGGAGTATGCAAGAGTATTGGGATGTTTAATGTATATAATGAACTGTACACGATCAGACATAGTATTCGCTATCAGTAAATTGAATCGGTACACGAGTAATCCCAACAAAACTCATTGGATGACAATGAAAAGAGTTTTGGGGTATCTTAAATACACTTAAAACTATGCTTTGCATTATAATAAATATCCTGCGGTACTTGAAGGATATAGTGATGCAAATTGGATCACCGGATCGAACGAACTAAAATCCACAAGTGGATATGTATTTACTATTGGTGGAGGAGCAGTTTCTTGGAAATCATCCAAACAGACTTGTATCGCTCACTCTACAATGGAATCTGAATTTATCGCATTAGATAAAGCCGGTGAAGAAGCAGAATGACTCCAAAATTTCTTGGAAGATATTCTGTATTGGCCCAAGCCAGTGGCACCAGTATGTATACACTATGATAGCCAAGCGGCAATGGTAGGGCAAGGAGAATGATGTATAACGGTAAATCTCTTCATATAAGATGAAGACATAATACCGTTAGAGAACTTCTCTCTAGTGGAATTATCACTGTACACTATGTAAAGTCAGGATAATGTGTCGGATACACTTACAAAAGGTCTATCTAGAGAAGGAGTAGAAAGGACATCCAAGGAATAGGTTTAAGGCCTAGGACAAGTCAGCATGACGGTAACTCTACCTAGCAGACTGGAGATCCCAAGATCTAGGTTTAAAGAGATCAAACAAAGTTGTGTCTGGCAGGTTCAACATTGTCAATTACCCAACTCATTCTCATGATGTAGACAATGTATAGTAAAAACAAGAATAAGACTTAAGGTTAAAAGTCTTTTAATGATTATCTAAATTTGGCAGATTTGACCAAACAGCTTCAATCTACAGGATTGAACTTTTAGAAATCACCTATGTGAGGGCGAAGTGGAAGCCGATTCAAAGAGAATGTTAGTAAAGGCCTACTCTTTAAGCTCTCATGAAACCGGGATGTGTCAATGGCTAAAAAAAATCATAAGAACCATAAACGTTAAAAGGATGGTTGTGTGACATGTATTGTCTAGGTGTACATTAAAGCTCGAAGGTTCAAAGCTATCAAATCTACTAATTGACCGAATGCATCCGATGCATGTTCACTACGAAAAGTTCAAAGGAAAACCCATTTATCCAGATGCAATCAGTCTTTGCTTGATAATCACATACTTGTCCATAAAACTTTTATGAAAAATAGTCATTCCCCATTCACGTGGGGGATTGTTGGGTTCAAAGTGTGTATGAAGTGTGAATGAAAAATGGAAAATGGTGGAAGAAAGGAGACACCCAATTTAGAAAGTGTACTGCAAATTGGAAAGTTCATAAGAGATGCCTCGCTTCGTCGTCGTCGTCGCTTACTCGGCTCGACTTCGGATTCAAATTTGTCAAATGATAGATCGATGAGATGTATCTTTTTGGACAAACTTTATTTGAATTTCGAAGAATGCCAAGGAAAAAATAGTAAATTTTTACTGCAGAGTTTTCAAACTCCATTTATATACATGCAACATGCAGTAACAGTAAAATAGTAACAGATGCAATGGTTTGGATAAGAAATTTTTTGAACTGATATTTAGTTTCAGAAGGATGCAACCCTTTTGAAAATGACACAATGTTTCGTGAACTGACATGACTGTTTCAGAACAAACACACTGATTCGCATAAAATGACATGAATGTTTCGGAACAAACATACTCCTTGATGAACAAACATGAATTTACAGAAAAGGTGCAACCTTTGAAGTGAACCATTGCCTTTTTTCAGAAGAGATATGTTATGGATATAAAAAATTGCTTTCTTCCACAGATTTTGGTACGAAAATTTCAGAATACAAAATTACTTCTTGTCTTCCAAAATTGCTCTGTGTGATCAATCAAAACGTTCTGTGTGTTTGAAGATATTCCAACCATTTGAGGTACCGCTACAGTTGGTTTTTTTAGCCATTTTATCCTAGGAGGAAAAATTCCACAACCTCGGGTACAGTGAGAGAAATTATTTCCTTAAGGAAACTCCGTAAATTCTAACGACTTGGCTATTTTCTGCTTCATCTTAATATCTGAAAGAATAAAATACACCTCTTGGAAAGGTCATTTTGATCTTGTGTTGAGGCTATTTGATATATTTCATTGTGTTCTTGTTTATACTTGAACTCTAGTTAAAGTTATTATTCTGCATATACTGATTCTGTGTACCCAAAGTACCAACGAAAGTAACAAAATTTTTTCCAAAATTCTTGGGAACAAGCTGGTTCGATTAATGATGACTTGTGTGCATTCACCACCATACTCGGGACAAGGTCTCTCACTATTTTTTTCAACTAATAATAGAAAAAGTTCTATATGAGTTCACCACGGTAATAAGAACCTGGTTCCTCACTAGGTTCAATGAGTAAAAACAAAAGCTGAAGAATTATATTAAAGAAGACGAGATGTTTTATGTGAAAATTTTCTTGCTCAAGTGAGTAAAACCACAACCTACCCCGGTAGAATTTCTCAACCACTTCACTAAAACAAGAGAAACTTTTAGATTACAACCTCTTGCAACCTATAGAAATTAAATTCTTAATTCCTCATCTTTACAACAACTCTATTGTAAGCATTCTCTACAATAACCCTATTGTAAAGACAATAAAGGCTAACTCTAGCACACAACGGTACTACCACGCTTAAATTTACCCCCCAACACTACAATGGCTAACTCTAGCCCACAACTCAGGTCTACAAGAGAAGAGAGAAAATGAAATACCTACACAAGTTTCTCAAGAGGGGAGTAGGTTTACAATATTGAGCAAAATACAAAGACTCAATAACCTAGCTATACATAAAGACATTCCGTTGTAAAAACTAGTCCCCTGGCTGTTGGAGCTTTGTCTTGATTTAACTTTGTGGTGTCTTTGCAAGAAGATGAAAAATTTTGATTATGCAAAAACTAGGTTTTCCTCCCACATAATGATCCATATATATGGAGGAAATGGGAGAAAAAACCTAGAACATTTCTCATTGGTCAAGATTAGAAAGCTGCTACTGTGCCACCAATCACCTGCCAAAAACCTAGAAAAAACTAGAATATTTCTCATTAATCAATATTAGAAAGCTGCTGCTGTGCCACCAACCATCTGCAAATACTATATAAAACAATTTTAGAACAAAACTCTCCAGCTGTACAGTTGACCACATACTTAAGCCATTTAGGGATCAGGTCCCTATATGTTGTTTTTCAATCATTAAGAGCACAAGTTCCATATACCAAATTGGTGCTTCTATATCCCCATACCACCTAATATATTTATTTTAAACTTTGAGAAATTCTTTTCAGAAGTTTATCAGCTATGTATCGAGTCTGTACCCTAGACGCTACACGGTGCTTACGACCTCGAAGGATCACAAGCTAACCCATGACTGATATCTGCTATGAGAACTGAATAATATACTGTAATAAATGCAGAAAAATAGGCTGAAATGCCATAAGGTTCAAAATCTGTAAATACTGATAAAGTGTAATAACTGAAATAATAATCTGTAAAACTGAAATACTGTCTAAAAACTAGTCTAGTATGAAAAGCCTCTAACTGAACTGTCTGAATGTGGAGTTGATGGGACAATCCCCCAACTAACTCCGACTACTAACATATTGAATCTATTGTAATAATAAAATAAAAAAATATCCTCGATAGATGAGGACTCACTGCTAAATCTCTGCTGGTTGAATCTAAATCTATCTATGCGTGGTCGGGAACTTGAGAGTTCAAACCTATGATATGAGACATCATAGCGCAAGAAAAAGTATGCGTCAGTACATGAAATGTACTGGTATGCTAGATGAGGTAAGGCTGAATACAAGGGTTCATATGCATGACAGTAACTGACTGAATGATAAAGAGTAACTGAATATAAGAGTACGTGGATAATTGATACTACGGAAATCACTAAGTATGCAATACTATACATATACATATAAACTGTAACTAAGCTTTTTTAAAGCTGAGTACTGAGATCTGATAACTAAGTAACTTTTAACTGAAGTTACTGATAACTGATTTACTAATACTGATTGATTGTTTCTGATAGTCTTGATTCTGTAAAACTGAACTGAGTTCTAAACTGAAGACTAAAACTGAAACTGTTGGAGATAATAATCTAACCGACATATCCCAAATCTAAGCTGATAGGGGTCCAATCAGTAACCCAGTTAGAAGGGTGCTAGCACCGTGCCACGGGTGCTAACAACTGTTGTGGAGTCAGTCCTAACTAACGGGTGATCCCTGAGTATGTCAGTCCTATCTAACGAGAGACATCTCATAACCTACGCTAGCTACGTAGTTCTGAAACTTAGGGATTATTTCTAGGGACCCAGTCCTAATTAACGGGTACGCCCCTCCCTAGGATCGCTCGGTGCTGAATCCTACTCCCAACTAAAAGACACTGAATTGAGTATACTGAACTGGACTGGACTAATACTGAGTTTACTAAGTTTTCCTGAGTTCTGTAACTGATTGAGTTCTACTGATCATGACATGACTGATACTATTCTATAACTGACACTGGCTCTAAGTGAATAGCTAGATTTTCGGGTATTAAATACCCCCAGGACTCGATAGCATATTGAAAAGTAAAGCATAACATGATCTTGCAAAGCATAACAATGCACACTTGTTCATAATCCATTTATAGAGGCATTTTATCAAACACTTGTAGGGCATAAGCTTATACATATACTAACATGTCATGATTTCATCAATTTATTCACATGGACATTCTATCAAACACTTGGGGAACACAACTTAATGCACATAATCGTGGTTAACATATAAGCATGGCAACTACAATCCCCAACTTGCAATTTCATGGGTTTAACATGCAATTCATATAATTCCCCCTAAATACTATTCTATTTTCATGAATCTAATCATAGTCATGGATTGAAACCCAATTTAGCACCATAGATACATTAATCACTTTGTAAATTCAACGGTTTTTCAAGATAATCACATATTCATCACACATGCTATTCAATTTCATGAAACTTTCACTTAAATCATGGATTGACACCTAACTAATATCATGAACATGAATTCAATCTAATTCAAATACGGAAATCATAAATCTGAGATCTTGTATGTTTAAAAAAAAATTCTTGGACTCTATGGGTGAAACAAACCCATAGATGAACACCTAACATACTTTAATTTGGGAGTTCTTGGAGTTTTTGATGAGTTTCTTGAGCTTTGTTCTTGATTTCTTAAGAGCTAGGGTTTGCTAATTGAGAGAGAATATCTTTTGATTTGGAAAAAAATTGAATAATAAATGATTTAAAATATTTTTAGGGCTTTAATCTCACACCTGGGAGGAATAATATCATGGGAAAAGACCAATTCAACCCTGGATGAAACTTTAATTTTTCATCAATTTTTTTTTATTTTGTCCCCTGGAGCGACGCGCCACCATCGCGCAATGCTACTGGAATTACACTGAAATCTATTTAAAATAACGACTGAGAATTTGGCCTGTGGCGCGACACGGTACAATTGGAGCGCCACAGGAATTTGACAAATGTGAAAATAAGTTGTGGCACAACGCGTCGGTATCGCGGTACCTCACTAGAATTGACAATTAGGAACCGAAAGCCCTCTGCGATGAGGTAAGATCGCGGAGTCACACTGGAAATTGATAATTTTTATTTAGACTAGCTCCGCGACGCGCTAGTGATCAAAATGACGGTGTTTAACGATTGAAACTTAAAATTACCATAACTTCTTACCCGGTTATCGGAATTAGGCGAATTTTATTTCGTTAGAAAGCTAATTCAAATTCCTATGCAATGGCAGGCTCTAAACTGAAAAATATTGAGTATTTCAAAAATTTTATATAGAATAACTCATGTATTTAGAGCTAAGTTAAGCTTGAGAAATACGGGGTATTACAACTTAACAAGGTTATGAGTACATCTATATTTGAATCTGGTCTCTAAAAAATAGGGCCCTCTAAGGATTAGGTTCTCACACGGTTGACTCTGAGAAATGAAATAAATTCTATAGGCATCATATTTGGTGAGGACTAGATTTCTCATGAGTTTTGTCAATCATCAAAACCACATGTACATCAATTAAGTTTCAGCATTTCATTTGCACTTTAAAATATTGAAATCCGCCTCTCTAGAGAAATATTTGTATGTTCTTATTTTAAGAATGATATATTAACACCCAATATCTTCATGCAGGAGTAAAACTATAACTTGTTCATAATCATAACAAGAAATATAAATACATCAATCACATAAAGATAAAAATATAATATTTCAGGATCATAAAATTTTACATTTTCTTTGAGTATATATAAATTTTCAATAGTTTCAATAATATTCAAGTCATCAACTTATACAATAGAAATATGATAGATTCCAATTTTCATAAAGACATAAAGACAAACAGTGTCATTTTATACCTTCATCTAGGACTGTTAACCGGGCCGGTCCAGTTTCGGCCCATGAAAATTAATCAATTTTGGGTCGGTTCCGGTACTGGGTCATTGTTAACGGGCCGATTCGTCCGGGCTCAAACAGTAAATTTTGGTCAAATGGACTAGAACCAGCCCACTTAAGAATTATCCGGTTTTGATCGGTCAAAATTGGTCAAAATAAAAAATAAATTAAATTCTTATTTTTTTCAATACATACATTTTAAAAACGCTAAACTATATACATACAACATATATACACTAAATATATACTACTTTAGAAAACATATACACATGTATACTTAAATAGATACTAGTTAAGAGTCTATAGGAAATATATGCACATATATACGTACAATACAATATATACTACTTTAAATAATATACATACAACATATATATACTAAATATATACTACTTTAGAAAACATATACACATGTATACATTAAATAGATACTAGTTAAGATTCTATAGGAAATATATACACATATATACGTACAATACAATATATATACTACTTTAAATAATATACATACAACGTATATACACTAAATATATACTACTTTAGAAGACATATATGCATGTATACTTTAAATAGATACTAGTTAAGATTCTATAGGAAATATATGCACATCTATACGTACAATACAATATATATACTATTCTACATAATATACAGACAACATATATACACTAAATATATACTACTTCAGAAAACATATACACATGTATACTTCAAATAGATACTAGTTTTGATTCTATAGGAAATAAATGCACATATATACGTACAATACAATATATATACTATTCTACATAATATACATACACCATATATACACTAAATATATACTACTTTAGAGTCTATAGAAAATATATACACATATATGCAGAACATATACTACTTTAAATACCACTTGAAAGTTGAAAAATATATACATTACGTATTATAGTACTTTAGAAAACACATATATACATACAAGATTACAATGTATGCTACTTAATATAATAATAGTTGAAGTTTTGAACATATATTCATTATATGTTTTCATTACATTTGAACTTAAAAGATATTTATTTTTCATTATGTGTGTATATGTTTGTTATGTTTATTACTTAGCGTAAAATTTGATAGTAATACATTAAAAGTATTTAATTCAAACTAGAAATTCAATTTAAATAAAAAAAATTACGAAGTAAGGAGTAAATGAATGTTGTATTTTATTGATTGGAAAATGATCCAAAACTTATAATTTACATGAATGAAAAATCTACACATTTTGCATCATTGTTTCCAACTCGTTCATGTTAATATTAACGGGAACTGCCATAGGATAGTCAAAATCAACGGCGGCATAATCATGCATTGGACTTCATTGTGTTGAGTTCTCCCTTGAAGTCAGAATTTCTTCAATATTCTGTTCGTCTTTCGGCTCCACCTTCATTCCTTGGTTTCTTCGTTCCGCTCTAATCCAATATCTAAGGTAAACTAGAACATTCATAGCATTGCTTCCCAATGAGTGTTGGTTGTCTCCAAATTGTTGTCGTCCTTGATTAAAAGCGTTCTCCGATGTAACGGTTGATATTGGAACATTCAATATATCTCTAGCTAATCTTGAAAGCACATGATATTGTCTTTCATTATTCTTTCACCAATCCAATGCGTTGATACGATCCTCTATCAGCTGTCGAAGATAATACCTAAGCTCTTCTCGATAATTTGTTGTGTATGTTAACGGAGAAACCTTATCCCAAACATTTAAATCATAAAAATAATTAGGAAAACCATTATGTGCCGGCCTTTTAAAAGGTGATGGCTTCTCTGGAGCATGAGAAGCGACAGTTAGAATGATATTTTTTGGTACAACTACATCAAATAAATCGGCATAATGGTTATATAATGCTTCTATGTAAATGTTCGCATCACTCATAGTCGTAAACAAATCTGGTTTTTTTAAGGCTCTATCTCTAAGGAATAATAAATAACAGAACTTAAGTCGCACATAGTATTATATTTCATACATGAATTTAGTATAGCACCAACCAAGTAAATTAGGGAAAGCGGAAAAACATATTTTTTAAATTTAGAAAACATAACACCAACAACTTCTTTGTAACCTTCTCTATTCTTATATTCTTTAAGCAAACAAGTAATGTCGACTAAATAAGCTAAAATATTGCAAACAATAGGATAATAAGCACCAAAAAATTCAACCATAGCTATATAAAATCTTTCCAAAAACTTAACAAGATCATCAATTGCAGCCCAATCAGAATCATGTAGCTTACACAGGAAAAGAACCACAAAATTGATTAAAAGTCATTGTAATAGGAACTTTATAAGCAAGATAAGTTTTTAAATAAGTATAAGTAGCATTTCATATAGTATCACATTCTTCAGACATTAATATCAGTCTAAGTTCATTTTGTTCACATTTAATTTAAATTCATTTACTCTACCTCTTCGATTATTTCCTTGAATAAAGCTAAAAAAAAGTCAGAGCTTTCAATATAAAGCTCAAAAAATTTAAGACCATCTTTTACAATTAAATTATATATATGACAAACACACTTAACATGAAATATTTCAGGTAACGACGAAGAAAGGTCAACTTTTAACTTGTCAATAGAAGCCTTGTTGTTAGTTGCATTATCAAAAGAAATACATAAAATTTTTGTTTCAATACTGATATTCTGCGATTTTAATAATAGATTCCGAAATAAAATTTTCAGTATGTCTACGGTCTTCATCTTACAAAAAAACTAGAATATATTTTTGCATAATAAAATTACTATCTATCCAGTGAAAATTAATGATCAAATAATCATTTTTATTAGCAGTACGATCAAGATCAGAAGTTAGAGCAATGCTACATTGAATATATAAATAATAAACATATTCTGCATAGAGTTTAAAAATATCGGTCCGACAAGTACTTCTAGGAATATCATTAAACATAGAATTATAAATTGCTTGAATATAATGAATAAAAGCATCAGAAGAAGCAAAAGTGAAAGACAAACACCCACAACTATTATTTTTGCTATTTCTTCACAGTCCTTCACTTTATTATAATTTCTAATTAATTGACCGCTTGTTGGGTTCAATATAGTTTGTGTGGGCCCACCAATAGCCTCACCACCTTGTGCAATAATTAACTCTCTAGAGTGTTTATCTCTTAAATGTCTCATCAACGTACCAGTACCCCTTTTATTGCCTCTGGTTTTATGCTCATGTACAATTTTACAAATATTGCATTGCATGTACAATTTCACAAATATTGCATTGCACCTTACTTTCTCCTTCTATTTATGTAAAAAAATCATATGCAATACTAGTTCATCTACGAATTCTTGGGGCACGGAGAGGACGAAGAGGAAGATTAACTAATTCAGATATAACATTAACATTTTCTACTGCGGGTGTCTCACCAATATTGTCATCATGTTCATCTAAATTAACTGCATCTACTTCATTTTTTTCTTATATACCATAATTTTCCTAAGCTTCTACATAATCCATATCATGAGCACCAACACCTATTTCTTTCTCAAAAGGTTGACTAACCAGTACAGTAGGCACACAGATGTAATATCCCGAAAATCCAAATTGCTATTAGTACCTTGCTTCAATCTCATGAGAAATAAATTTTAGTATTTTGGTGGTTTTATAAGAGGATTTGATGTATATTAAGTCCTCAAGTAACTCCTAACTATTAAACGAATCAAAATACCTCTTTACCAATTGAATTCTTGAGAAGTATGTTGCCGTGGCCAACTTCAAATGAGATTATATTTTATTTCCTAAGAATTTTTGATCTCATGACCCACCAACGGGTAGATAATTTAATTAGCTTTCCAACGATACCGATTTCTTCTTGATCCGATACCCGAGTGAAAAGTTATAACCCTTTTAATAAAAGGCAGTGGCTCACCACGATAATGTCGCGTCGCGGTGATGGCCAAAATGACAGTTGTCCCTTTTCCAGTAACCCAGCGTGATTGGTCAGTGTCGCGCCAAAAATTACGGTGGAGTGGGTACCGCGTTGCGATGGAGTGCAATTTCGCACTCGTCCTTTTCCAATGAGGCGACGCGATTTCACCATATCGCGGTGATGGACAAAATGGGACTCGTTCCTTATCCAGCAGCCCAACAAAATAAGCACCGCATTGCGCCAAAGAATAAAATTGCGCTCATTCTTTTTCCAGAATGGCACCGCGATAAGCATCGCGTTGCGCTGCTTGCCAAAATCGGCTTCCAGCTTCTGAAGTTGATTTTTAAAGGGTAATTTAGTCTTTTTACCAATCCCCAAATCGTGAAAAACACAGAATTAAACCTATTCGAAGCATAATATACCCCTTTTCACAAAATTACTCTCAAAGAAACCCTAGAGGTTCAACTAGAGCTTCAAATCTTGAACCTCAAGAAATACAATTTCCACTATTCTTTTTCCAAGATAACCCAAAATTTAAGATTTTCAATTCAGAACTCCAAGAAATAATTTTCAAGAGCACAAATAGGAACTCTAAGTCAAGCTTCTTCATCTAGTTCATCAATTAAGGTATGTGGGATTTTGAACAAGGATAATTCTTTCATCCTTGTGCCCAAAACTTGCTTTTAATTATGTTTTTACATGAGTATACATGAATTTCAACTTAAGGTTCATACCCAATGATTATATTGAAGATTATGCTACTACAAGAGATTCGAATGATGAATTGCATTTTTTTTTCATATCCATATGTTTGGCTTGTTTTACATATATTAAGAATTGAATTGCATTATTATGACTAGAATTGTGCAAAAAACTTCATGATTTTGACTATTGACTATGATTTATGATGATTTTCCTTGAGCATGAGATATGGGTTACTAAGCCCTAGCATTGACTTTGATAATCCAAGAAATTTTGCTTTTAAGCATCCCATGATATGCTTATGATCAGTTTTTGAATAAAGATTTGATATTTTGATCTTTAGCTAAAGATATGACATCCACTTATAGCTTAAATTTCAGTTTTGAACAAACGGATGCATAGTTAGCTTTCAGTATGAATCATTATATCATTTAAAGTAGATTTCCTACAAAATGAGCATACAGATTAAAGGAAGTAGTATTTAGCACCGAGCGAAAAGTGTGGGTTTAACGCATCCTACTTTCCTAGAACTATGAGACAACGTAAGTATAGTTAGATTCATTTCTATATGGATGACAGTTACAGATGTGATCACTTAGCTTTGGTTATACTCCTTGACAAGAGTATGACACCTCTCCCCAACGTAAGGTTTTATCCTTAGGGGAACTAGACGTTGGACACTATGATAGCTCACATACAGTATGTCGGTTAGAAGAACCTCGCTACCAGTAAAGAATAATAGAAAAAATTTTGAAAGAATGTCCCTATAGCCTATGTCCTAAAAATAGAATAACAGTTCAGCTTTTAGAATTACATATAGTGGTTCACCAAATTTACACATTATGTTTTGTTGCTTATAAATGATGTTTTTCAGCTTTCAGTTATTCAAGCCCATATGAGTCATTATATACAACATGCATTCTCTATGAATTTTGATAAACATTGATATATTATCTTACTTATGCATACATCCCCACATGCTCAGTACATCCTCAAAGTACTAATCCAAATATACTTCTATGTGCTACATTATTTAATAATGTAAGTTCAGGTGCTCAGTCTAAGCAGCGTGAATAATTTCAGACATCTCTATCTACATCCCAAGAGTTGGTGAGTCATCATGGTTCGAGGACCCATTTATTCAGATTTTCAGCTTTCGTAGTATTTGATTAGTCGTTTTCAGTATAGTTTGAGTCAGTTGGGGGTTTGTCCCAACGACTCTCTAGTTCTTAGTAGTAGAGGTTTGTTGGACTGCTATCTATAATTTTAGACTTTCAGTATTAGTTGTTCAGACATTATATTCAGTTGATTCAACTCAGTTCAGATAATTCAGTATTTTAATACTTTTACTCACTTAAGTTACTTTGATATTAGTTGTAGATTTAGTAGAAGGCTTATAGGGTTAGCTTGAGAATACTAGTCTTGAGCACCGTGTGATATCTCGGGACCTGTTTTCTGGGCGTTACAATGGGTATATCTATTACTCAAACTACCTCTACCGGAACCGCCATCAATTTATTTTTTACTATCACTACCACTTCCGAAATAATTTTTTTGACATTTTTACTGAGGTTTCTTATTTTATCCATATTACGAAATAAACTAAAAAATATTTCAAATACACACAAATAATAAAAATAAATATTCAACAATTAATACACTAATTAAAAATTAAAGGTAAGAGATGGAACAACAATACCAAATTTTGGAAGTATTCGAAAGTTGCGACTTTGGAAAACTTTCACTTGTATTTGTAATCGCAAAATTTAAAAATAAAATTGAGAACTTTAGGAGATAATTAGAATATTTGAGAGAGACTGAGATTTAAGAGAATGAGATTTGTGTGAAAAATAAATTTTGAATTGGGGGTATTTATAGAAAAAATTTTGAATTATTTTTTTTAAAAAATTAAAGGGAAATGGCCAAATGGCCGTTGTAGGCCAATGACATTATAGCCATTGGGCGTCTCAACTGTCCATTTGGACCAAATCCCCAACGGTCCAATTAATATTTATTTTTTAAATCGGGTTGGTCTGGTCCGGGTAACATATGGATCTGGTTCGATTTTCTAATTGGGCCGGTTGATACAAGTGCGATCATGTAGATGAACTTATGAGGATGTGTATTGAATTTGTCCATGTGTGTGTGCAAGAGATGTGGAATTAAGGGCTTAAAACATATCAAAACAACCACTAATTCACACTAGAGGGGCACCTAACCTCTAAGGGGCATTTTGAACTTTTTGCCTTCTATTTGTAATACACTATATAAGAAATATTTTAGGGTTACTTTACTTAGTTTTTTGATATTGAAGATTGTGTAACGCACTTGAAAAAGCCACAAGTTCTCTCTACCATAGAGACTTGGCTGAAACTAGGAAACAACTTAGGTGTGGAATCACTTTTGTTGTTTGTTTGCTTGGATCGCTGGGTGCTAGACGGATTGAGGTCCTCTCTTGTGTCCACCACATAGTGTAGGTGTTTCTACTATCTTTATCAAGGGTCTTTGTGCTTGAATACACTTAGGTTCTTGGTCTTTGTAGTAGTGTATGTCACACTCTCTATTATTTCCTTTGTTGTAATCTTGTACCCGTGTGGTGTATTATTTCTCTTGTAACCCGTGCGTTGTTCTTGTTCTTCATCTTGATGTTGTTAACATAGTTTGTTGTGGGCTGTTTTTAGGTGTTAAACACCACAATACATTGTGTTTTTGTTGAATCCGAGAGTGGTCATCAAAAGGTCCATGGTTCTTTCAACTTGTGGACTGATTTTGGTGTTGTTTGTGTGTTCCTTGTCGATCTTGTATCACCGTTCCACCGAGTCAACCCACTAGGACGGCCCAGGCTCGAGATCGGCGGCCCAGTAGCCCAGAGCCCACCGGGCTGGGCCATCTTAATGGGCCGAGCTGACAGGGCCAAAACAGGCTGGCCCAACCCAGTTGACAGTTTTAACTTCATCGATGAAAATTCATAAAGGTGATTAAATTGCATGTACCTATTGATTTAATCCATATAAGGATTATATAAACAAATTCGAGAACCATAATATTATTAAGGAATTTGAACTTCTTCAAAAACTTTCATATGAATTTTGTCTGAACTACAGGTCTACTAAGCTTATTCAGATCCATCATGTCACTTGATCATTTATTTCGAAGTCAACATGTTTTAACAAACATAGTATTCAAATAAATTCACACAATCTTTTGTAGTATTACACTATATATTACTTAAAAAAAATTATCGATGATTGTCATTTGAGATTTCATTAAGTGTTATATAATTGCATGAAGTTGCGTTTATTCTGTGTGTTATTTTGACCAGATTTTATATAGAAGAACCAAGTCATATATTTTGGTTGGATTGTTTATATTTTGTAAAAGAATTCTCACTAGTTTTATTTTTTTTAAAACAGACTCTACTGCTAAATTGAGTAATTATTTCTATAATTTTTCATACATAGATAAAAACCACATTCTTTTTCTAATTTTGTTGAACTTTTGATTTTCGAATAAACAATCCCTGCATTATTTCTGTCAAAATTTGGGTAATTATTTCTCTTGTTTTTCATACATAGATAAAACCACTATTTTATTCTATTTTTTGTTGAACTTTTGATTTTAGAATAAACAATCCCTGTATTATTTATGTCAGAATTGTAGTAATATTATTTTTATAACTCAAAATCGATATCAGACAATAATCCTGAAATTATTAATTACGGAATATTACATCAAAATGACAAACATCTACTAAGAAAAATATACATATAATTACTAGATAATCTCATCATTATTTAATCATATTATAACTTGTTCATAAATCAATCAAATCCTTGTAGTATTTCAGTTGCCGGCATCAATTAGTATAAAACAAATAAGTAAAAAACAATTATTAGAACACCTTGTTTCTATTGGTTGAGAAATCAATGCAATGTCCATTATATTTAAACTTCTTTTGAAAAACCTAATTTGTAACACCAAATAATTACTAGAAATTAAGGTTTGGTGACATATACACACACAAAAAGAAAGTGAAGCCATGTATTCCATTTTAAACATGAGAGTTATAACCACTTTTGTTATTGGATTTTTGGGATTTACTAGTTTTGTGATAAGCGAACCAGATATGAAAGTTGTGAACTATATATGCAATGGTAATAAGTATGATGTGAGTGGTCCATTTGCAAAAAGTTTGGCTTATGTTCTTGAAGCTTTACAAAACGAGACACCAATTAGTCAAGGTTATGATTATTATGTAACATCTCCTTACCCTAATGATGCTTTAGCTTATGGCCATGCTACATGTAATCCAAGTTTAATAAATTCAGATTGTGCTACTTGTGCAAATTATGCAAAATTTTACTTGATTGATGCTTGTGATCGTGGAATTGGAGCTCAAGTTGAACTCGTTGATTGTTCGATGAGGTACGAGCAATATTCGTTCACTTGAAAATTCATAAGAGTATTTCAATCATTCGTCTTTGTCTAACCTGTTGAGTGTCAACCATTTGAGCTTGAGTTAGCTTCGAGGATCTACTCTGGCTTTTCATACAATAAAATTTGGGTTGATTGATGGGATGTACTTTTTTTTTTCCTAAAATTTGAGTTATCTTAGTGTTGTTGCCATTGTTTAATGACCATTTGCGATTGTGTTCTTGAATTTAAAGTTTATGTGAGATAGAGATTAATGTATGGCTTTTCATTTATGATGGGGTTTTAACTTGCAAGTTTTCATGCAGTTGATGTTTATTTAAGTAAATTGCTATTGATGAATAAAGATGTTATTGTTTTATAATTATTTCATAGTATTGAATCAGTTTTTGTACATCAAAGTCTCAATTGTGTAAAAGTTTACCCCTAGATCGTTTTGTGCCGATTTTGAGCCGTCAATCAATATTTAGCTACCAATTTGGATGTATTTTTTTTTTTTTTAATGTGAAATAAGATTTGGATAAATTACGTTTAGTTAAACGGGGACAACTTCATCTTAATTTTGATAAGTGAAGTTCCAGTATAATGTGTGATAATTTGTATATCAAATATTGATTCAAAGTAGCATTAAGAGAATTCAGAGAATATCAGTTCATACACACGTAATTTTATCATAGAGATGAAAATAAAAACTTCTACATGATGATTGAACTAACTATCTAACTACACCTCTATTTATATGCACACTAACACTAACCGACTTCATACAAAATATCTGATATGTATGATTGTATACTAACCTTCCACTAATTAGTTGTAACAACCTGACTAACAACATAACTAACTGTTGATGACATGACACTCAACCTCGTGTCAACTATCTACAATCTCTTTATTATACTCCAATAGCCACCTTCAAGCTAGGTGATATGAAAATGTTCTTCATACCTAGCTTGGATAAGATATAGGGATGCTGATTCCTGCACAAGCCTTTGGTGTGAACATCAACTAGTTGCTCGGAAGAACATAAGTAATGGATAACCACAAGAGAGCACTCAAAGCCTTTTCTCTAATAAAGTGACAATCAATGTCAATATGCTTGGTTCATGAAAAACAGAATTACCTGTAATTTGGATGGCAACTTTGCTGTTACAATTCAAGGGAACAGGCAATGTTAAAGGCACATCTAGTGTGTTGAATAAACCAATGATCCAAGTAATTTCTACAATTATGGAAGCAAGACTTTTGTACTTTACTTCAGCTGAACTTTTTTGAGTTGTAGCCTGCTTTTTAAATTTCTATGGAAGTAGAGAATTCCCATATTTAATCAAGTATCTAGTGACTGACCTTCTAGTGTTTACTCATGAGCCTAGTCTGCATCACAATAAGCTTTCAAAGAACTAGTAGGTTTTACTGATAACAAAATTCCCATTCCTGGTGAAACTTTACATACTTCACTACTTTGATTGTTGCATTCATGTGATGTTCTTTTGGAGCTTGCTTGAACTGACTTAATCTCTGTACTACATAAGAGACGTCCGACCTAGTTAATATAAGATATAACAATCTGCCAATTAATCTTTGATAATGCATCAATCAAGGGAGGATCATATATATATTTTCAACTAAGACATCAAAATTATAAGTCGTAAGTTTTTAATTTATCTCTACTGGGGTGATACTTGGTCTTGGACTTCCCAACCCTAAATAAAAAATAAGCTCTAAGACATATTTTCTTTGATACATTAAGATGCGTTCTGCACTTATAGCAAATTCTTTTCCCAAAAAGAATATGAGATATCCTAGGTCCTTGATCTTAAAATTATTTTTCACTACTTGTTTGGCTTCTGAAGTTAACACTGCAATACTTCGTGTCACCAGCAGATCAAAATCACTACAATTCTATTTGTGCTCTTCTTAGTCAAAAGAGAATGATCCAGAGGACTTTGCTGAAAACCTGTTGTAACCTAGACATTAGTCAATTTAACATTTCACTATCTAGAAGCTTGTTTAAATGCATACAATGACTTAAGAAGCTTCAATACTTTCGCCTTATTGTTTTTTTTTGCATGTTGAAAACCTTTTGGCAGCTGCATATACACTTTTGCTGTGAAATATTCTTACAAAAATGTATTGTAAACATCTATTTTTTGGATGTTCTACCCTTTTGTTGCAGCAATGAACAGAACTATTCTTACTGTCACCATTTTAACAACTGGAGAAAATATATCCTGATAGTCTAATCCCCCTTGGTTATAGCCACTGGCTACTAACGAAGCTTTAAATCTTTCTATTTATCTATCTTCCTTATGCTTAATTTTATACACCCATTTATACCCTATAGCTTTTTCTCCTGGAGGCAGAGTAACTGCTCCATGTGTGGATATCTTCCATTACCTGCATTTCTTCTTTCATAGCCTCAACCACCTACTATCATGCATAGTGTGATAGTATGCGCTTGGTTCAGTTTTCATGGATGAGTTGGCTAGAAGACATTAGTAAGATTCAAAAAAATGACTATAGTTTATACTATCCGATATAGAATAAAGATAATTTGACTTCTCACCTTCACTTGATGTTACAAATTTCTTATCCTAGAATGGTGCTTTGCTTGTTCTGATTGATCTTCTCTCAACAAGCTGTAAGATTTTTACCATATGATTATCCTCACCTACATCCACCTCTTGTGATGCAAGGATGTTCTCTTCAATTTTATTAACTCTATCATCTAACAGAGTTCCAATTATAGATCATCCTTGTAAAGTTGTACCATAATCCTCCTACTCTAGGTCTGAATTCTCATGGATTAAATAGTCATTACTTGATCTAAGATTATTAACTTTATTCTACAACACATTTGAGTGTTTAATTTGAGTCTGAAAAGAAAAAATGGTCTTAGAAAATATCACATCTCTACTAATGAAGAATGTGTGATGCTCAAGGTCATACAATCTATAACCCATTTGTGTAGATCTGTATCCCATCAAGATTGACTCAACTACCTTGGGTCCAAACTTGTCTTTTTATGTGAAATTATTGCACAACGCAAACATCCTATTACCCTCATATAAGACAAGTTAGGTGGTCTTTCAAACATCACCTCAAAAAGAGAGAGATTATTCAAAACAAAAAAAAATTCTATTGATAATATGCATGTAATGCCTCGAAAAAGGGTCTCGAGACGTCACACGGTGTTCAAGATGATGAGTAGTCTTAAGCTAACCCTGTAAGACTTCTACTAGGTCTGAAACTCATATCAAGGTAAATTAATCTAGCAACAATACTGAATTATATAAAAACTGACAGAAATCCACTGAATATACTATCTGAAAAACTAATACTAAAAATCTGAATAATAGCTAGTAGTCCAACAAGCCTCTACTACTAAGAACTAGAGAGCCGTTGGGAAAAGCCCCCAACTAACTCGAACTAAATTAAAGATAACTAATCAAATACTATGAAATCAGTAAATCTAGATAAATAGGCCCTCGAACCATGAGGACTCACCAACTGTCGGGATATAGATGAAGATGCCCGAAATCACTCACGCAGCTGAGACTGAGTACCTGAACCTACAATATTAAACAATGTAGCACACAGACGTTTAAGTGGATTAGTACTTTGAGGATGTACTGAGCATGTGGGGTGAATGCATAAGTAAACATAATATCCCAATGTTATCAAACTTATAAAATATGCATGCTAAATGTAATGACTTACATTTTCTTGAATAACTGAAAGCTGAAAATCATCAATCATGAACAACAAAACATACTGTGTAAATTTGGTGACCCATCACATTTAAAGTCTAAAAGTTTAACTGTTATCTGTTAGGCTGTAGGAAGTTCTATTTGTCACACCCATTTTTTAATCAAAAAGATTAGATTTTAAGTTTGAAAGAGTTTTTATTATTAAGTGACAAAAGGTGAAAATTTGTTTTGAAAAGGACCTTTTACATTCAAAACTCAGAGTCGCCACTTGGCATAATCCGGTCTACCAAGTTACCTTTGGAAAATCCTTTTCAAAATGATTTGACTCTTCAAACCGGTTTGCCAATAGAGATTCTGATTAAGGAATTCTGTTGACGGAGGGGAAGGTGTTAGGAACCTCTCGATCCCGTGGTTCGACTACGGTCACTTTGTGGAGTATATCAGTTATTTTTTACACTGAGAATGTATAAACCACAAACAAAACACATCAAACAATCAATCAAAAAAATAAAATAAAATAATCCAAAATAGAATGTCCAGTCCGATTAGACAATCCAAAAGAAAAATTAAAATTTGAAAAATATAAACCTACGCTATTCTAAACGAATCCTAAACTACGCTCCAATGCTTTACCCGATGCCTTGGACCTTGATCACGAACCTCCTTCGAGGACATAATACGTCGGGGCATTCCCCGATAAATAAATACATGAAACCTCAGGCACTCTCTGGTCAAATAAATACACTTGAATCAAGTACGATAAACTAGAAAGCATTCAACACACATTCTATATTCAAACATCCAATGAAAAATACTTAATCCTAAATTTTTCTACCTGAACCTACATTTACCTATCCATTTCAACATATCATAATTCTATCATATTTCATATCAACAATCAGTTAAAATTAATCCGAATCTACCCTTTTCGTCAATTTTTTATTCCCACCCCAACTTCCTTTTTATCAATCACACCATTAAAACTAATCAAGTTCATTCTTCATACCACCGAAGTCATATCACCAAGTACATGATCATAATATCAACAACATATAGCAATCATAATCACCCAGCACATAATCATAGTTATTTCAACAAATTAAAATAAAGAAGAGAGAACGGGTCAAAGAAATGGACCTTACGATTTTGACTTTCGTTGATAATAACGAGTTAACGAAGCCCAAATATGAAAGCCCAAATAGAAAACCTCAACAACGATAAAATCATAACTCGGTATCGATAGATAGCACTCAAAATTGACCACGATAACTCGACCGAGGCCAAAATAGAAATCACAACCGAAGAGCCCAAACCCATACACCAAAAATTATTCAGATGAATAGTCCCCTACTGGTTGGACCAATAATACCCAAAATCAACAAATAACAACCGATTTTGACCAACCTCAATGTTTTTTGGTCAGATCCGCCTAGAAATCAAGGAGACAAAGGGGGTTTTAGGATTTTCATTTTAAAACTAGATCGACCAAAATGACCAGTTAAAATGGATTCCAGCAATGATTTCACCCAAAAAAGCTTAAGGGATGACCGCCTTTTCGCGCTGATTTCATTATTTTCTCGTCGAAAATCCCAAATACCCTTCATGCTCTTGTTTCTTCTTACCGCGTGTATGTTTTGGGTGTTTTCTGGTGATTTGTATATGGAATTGGCGACTCTATGTATCTGTGTAATTTTGTGTGAAAATCTAAGAGAGGTGAGTGTGAGTTCTTGGTGTACTGTGTGTGCAATGTGAGGATGAAAAGGAAAAATAGAGTATTTTTGGGTATTGCTGTGTATGTTTGCTATGAGTATAGGGTGTGTCTATGTATGGTTTCCTATGAGTGCAAAAATGTGAAGAAGAAGCCCCCCTCTCCTGTGTGTATGAATCCCTTTTTATCAATTGTAAAGAAACTATGGAATAATCTAGTGGGGCCCCACCTCATGTGCTATGTATGGTGTGTATATATTTCTTTTGGTAAGGCATGTGTATAAGAAAAAATGGCACAAAAAACATGTAAACAAAAAAGAAAGGTACAGGGAGGGGGTCACATGGGTGGGGGTGGGGTAGTGGGTGAGGTGTAAAAATTAGTTAGGATAAGCGAATATTTTGGGATTAGGGATTTAATTTGTTAGGATTTGTTGTATTTGTTTTCATGTGGGAAAAGTGTAGAATGGGTAAGGGTACATGGTAATATGAGCTAAAAAGGAATAAAATTCAACTTCGGGAGGAATAAAATTAGGTGTCTACAGCATGCCCCCTTTGAATGTAAACACGGAGTGTTTTCAGACAAAGAAGTAGACAATGAGATAGAATTTTATCATGACCATTATTCAAAAAGAATGAAATAGAAGGAAGAAAGGAAACCAAGTCTTGATTTTGGACATCATACTCATCCCTAGTTATGAGGGGATTAAGTCACATGTAACTCAAAGGGTTGGAAGAAGAGGGACTATACTGAGTTGGCGAGTCGAGTGAGGTTCCATCGATGTTTTGGTCTACAGCTCTGTCATTACATCAAAAATAAAAATTACAAGTTCAACCATAAATGAAATTACAAAAATTCTATCTATGTAGCTTCTTTTGGATTTCTTGACTTGAGTTTCATCACCCTGTTCTTCAGGCGGGCTCCTGACTTGCAATTGTTTCAACTTGTTGCTTGACTTTCAACTTCTTCATTTTGTTGCTTTGACTTTTCAATTATTCGCCCTATTATTTGACCTTCAATTTCTTCACCTTGTTGCTCGACTTTCGATTTCATTACCCTGTTATTCAGGAAGGCTCTTGACTTTTAGTTTCATCACCCTTGTTCTTCAGGCGGACTCCTGACTTTCAATTTCATCATCCTATTTTTCAGGCGGGCTCCTGACTTTCAATTTCATCACCCTGTTCTTCAGGCGGGCTCCTGACTTTTAATTTCATCACCATTGTTCTTCAGGCGGGCTCCTAACTTTTAATTTTCATTACCCTGTTCTTCAGGCGGGCTCCTGACTTTCAATTTTATCACCCTTGTTCTTCAGGTGGGCTCCTAACTTTTAATTTTCATTACCCTATTCTTCAGGGGGGCTCCTGACTTTCGGTTTTATAACTCTATTCTTCGGGCGAGCTCCCGACTTTAAATTTCATCACCCCATCCTTCAGGCGGATTCCTGACTTGTAATTTCATCACCCTTGTTCTTTAGGCGGGCACCTGACTTTCAATTTTCATCACCCTTGTTCTTCAGGTGGGCTCCTGACTTTTAATTTCATCACCCTGTTCTTCAGGCGGGTTCCCGACTTGCAATTTCCTCGTTTTGTTCTCTGGGTGAGCTCCCAACTTTTAATTTCATCACCTCTATTCTTCGGGCAGGCCTCCCGACTTGCAATTTCCTCACTCTATTCTTTGGGCGAGCTCCCAACTTTTAATTTTATCACCCCTATTCTTTGGGTGGGCCTCCCAACTTACAATTTCATCACCCTTGTTCTTCAGGCGAGCTCCTGACTTTCAATTTTCATTACCCTGTTCTTCAGGCGGGTTCCTAACTTTTACTTTCCTTGCTCTTCTCTCTGGGCGAGCTCCTAACTTTCAATTTTATCACCCTATTCTTTAGGCGGGCTCCTGACTTGCAATTTTATTAGCCTGTTCTTCAGGCGGGCTCCTGACTTGCAACTTCATCACCCTATTCTTCAAGCGGGCTCTGAACTTTCAATTTTATCATCCTGTTCTTCAGGCAGGCTCCTGACTTTCAATTTTTATCAGCCTATTCTTCAGCGGGCTCCTGACTTGCAATTTCATCACCCTGTTCTTCAGACGGGCTCCTGATTTGCAATTTCATCACCCTGTTCTTCAGGCGGACTCCTGACTTAAAATTTCATCTCCCTATTTTCAGGCGGGCGCCTGACATGCAATTTTATCTCCCTGTTCTTCAGGCGGGCTCCTGACTTGCAATTTTATCACCCTGTTCTTTAGGCGGGTTCCTGAAATCAAAATCAAAACTAGAACAAAAATTATCTCAAATAAAGATTATGATAAAGAAAGATTTCATTTTTCTGAAAGTAATGTCCCATTTTTCAAGAGGGTCTTAAACATAAAGTAAACTCCTATTTTCCAGGAGGGTCCTGAACATAAAGTAAATTTCCATTTTCCAGAAGGGTCCTAAACATAAAGTAAATTCTCATTTTCCAGGAGGGTCCTGATCATGAAGTAAATTCCCATTTTCCATGAGGGTCCTGAACATAAAGTAAATTCCATATAACATGAATTACTTTTAATTTTTGCCCCATTTTCACCAAAAGCTTTTGCGGGTGTCAAACTCAATCAGAAATACTTGCAACAGTGCGTAATGCAAAGATGAATCAAGATTCTGATCAACAAGTGCACTTTCGAGGATGAAATTGAATGACCGAGACTAACAAGTTCCTCTCTTAAGAGTGAAAGTTAAGGGCCTTTACTAAAGTGCATTAACGGTTCAAATTAGGAAGTGCACCTCCTAGACATGAGACATGAAAGACCCAAATTAGAGAATTTGTTTCTAAGGGGTACAAGATGATCAGTTTTACCCCAATTGAGATTACCAAACCTGTACAGGGATACTGCATTTGCATTTACAGAAATGAGGAATTGCACCTCTAGGTATTTGTGCTTTGAATCCCTTGATTAGAAGGTCACAATTGTTCCTATTTCATACAAAGAAAACTTGTGAGTTTAAAATAGGGTGGTGGGCTTGCGGCTTTGGAATTCGAGGAGATTTCTCTTGCACTTGTCCTATTTAGATCTTGATTTTAATCATTAGCATTTGCCTTTTCCTTGTTGCACTGTTGGTCCAAACTCAGAATATTAAGAGTTGCTCTGAAACAAACACAGTATCTCTGATTTGTTATGTTTCTCAGACAATCCCCTTTAAACCTTGGTATTTTCATGAATTTCCCAAATTTGTGTGTTGACAACAACCTTCTGCATGCCTTATTCTGACTTGCAATCTTGTTTCTTTCATGTGCTGACCCTTTGTCCTGCTTTGTGCAATTGAAGAAGCTGGTAGCCAGTTTTGAAATCTTTTCTCACTTGTTTTGACATGGACTTGACTCAAAGACAAGAGAAAAAATGACAATTTTTTTATTTGGATAACTGACTCAAGAAAAATAAAATAAAAATACAGAGAAGAAAAAAAAAACAATGAATGTCCCCATTTTAAATAAAGAAACCAAAAATTTATCTAAAATGACAATCAACTCTAATGAGTATGCCATGCATTTTGGATTAAGCTTCCTGATCTTTCCGTCCAAACTTTCTACCAATTATTGTTGAGTTAATGTCCTTGAGACTGAGTTGATTCCTTAGGTCAATTGCATTTAAGAACTCATTCGGCTAGTGGCGCCTTGAAGGATTTTTGCCAACAAGCCTCTCTCATTTTTTTTTCTCAGCTCACCATTGCCTTATGGAGTCCGTGAGGGTTTTTCACCAATGAAACTCTCTTATTTTAATTTCTCTCAACTTGCAGTCGTCTTACAGTGCCCATGAGGGTTTTCACCGATAAGACTCTCTCATTTTTATCTCTCAACTTACCATCGCCTTATGATGCCCGTGAGGGTTTTCACCAATAAGAATCTCTCATTTTTATTTTTATCCTGATTCTTTATGCTGAGGAAGACAAGTAGTTCCCAAATACATCATCATATCCTTTATGTGCTTAGCTTTTAACATCCTCAAAGATTGATCGGAAGGTCTTTCTTTGGTTGTAACTTGGCTTTTGGAAAAGGTTAGAAAGAAAGAATGACATGAGGCCCAAAGGACACTTGAAGTGGGGTGGGACTTACAACTTTTAGAATCGACTCAAACAATGAGGATCAACCCATGCCCTAGTTTCTTTTGACTGGGTGATTCTAAATTTTTTATTTGGTTAGAATGAGCCCTGAGTAGAGCAGCCTACCTATCTCACTCCCGAGAGAGGGGAATCAGGTTGCACGTAGTTCTGGCAGCTTGTTCTTTTGCTTGATCCTGATTTCTTTTTATTTTTTTTGACTATTTTTCCCATTGAAACTATTCTGACTCTATTTTTCTTGACACTCTTCTCTTTTCTTTCTTTTTGGATATATTTTCATTTTCTCCTTTTTTTTGAAACTTTTCTAACTTTACTGTTTTGCTCGACACCTTTTCCTTGGAGTTTTGTTGACTCTATCTTGATTCCAAAAGAAGGGTATGAAATAAAATAGAACTAAAGCTCAAATGTGGTAAACAAAGAATGACACAACATTTGGATAGCAGAATGAAATGTCTTCATCATATCAATCCTTGAAAATGCAAGTACATATCATGCAATATGAAATGAAATGAAAAATGAAAATCATTTGTGACATTTAACAACACTAACTTTAACTGAGCATGTTTGTGACATCTTCTTATACAATTATCAAATATACAATCTACTTTTATTGTACATACCTAACATTGAATGACTCATACCTTCGTGGAATTGATTTTCTTTTTGTTCCTTTTGATATAGGATCACACATTTTTAACCTAATTGAGACATGTCCTTCAATTGATGAACAAGTTATTCTTGTATTTTTCAAAATATTTGTCTTAATTTTGAAAGAAGACTTCAACATGGTCACCAAATATGTCAACACTCTATCAATTTCTCGAATGCCCTTTTTCTAATTCTAGCCCTATGACTCAATGTTCATACTTAAACTGGATTTTTAAGATCTGGCTGAAAATTTCATTAGCATGTCATATCACTAGAATTGACATAAAATATACTGTATAAAGAAAACAAACAAACAACACATATTTAAAACACAAAGGGAAAGGGCACTTCATTTAGCTGAAATAAAAGATAGAAGGATTTGAACATAAATGACAAAAGGAACAAAACAAGATAGATCCTGAACTACAACCCTAAAAAAATTTGGATAACAGAAAAGAAAACAAAACAAAATACCAGACCTCTTCCTAGTAGGGAGAAGGGTGACTTCTCAATTGCTCAGCCTGATATCTTAGCCACTGGTTTGCATATCAGCATGACTAAAGCTTTCCCCACTGTCAATGTTCTGCACCATAATTGATTTATCTTGAATCATCTTTTTAATTTCTTTTTTCAAAGCACGACAATCTTCAATACTGTGACCCTGAACATCAGAATCATATGCACATCGTACATTAGGATCAAAACTTCTTGAATGTGGGTCAGGAGTACACCCTAGGAGAGGAGTAATCATGCCCTACTGTACCAATCTCTAAAATAAACGGGCATACAGCTCTCCAATTGGTGTGAAACTATCCCTAGGCTTCTGCCTCTCTTCATTATTTGACTTGGATCGAACCTCGGGCCTAGAAGCGCTCTGATATATTTGTGGAGTTGGAGGGTGACTTTGAGGAGTTGGTGCACAGCATTGTGAATAAGAAGGGAGTTGAACATATGGCTGTAGACACGCAATTTTTGTCCCTCCCAAATTTAATACACATAGTTTTCTGTATTAAATATTTATATTTGATCCGATATTATTTTAACTCTTATTTCATTTTTAATAAGTTTTAATTGAAAATTAATAAATAAAGTTAAATTTTAAGATATTTTATTTTTTATTTTTTTACTAGTATGAATTTTTTTTTAAAAAAATATTTTTCTTTTAATTTAGATTTTTATAAATAAGCTAGTGATTTTATTTTCTCTTAATTATATTTTATTTTATTTTAAGTTAGTTATATTTTTATTTATATTTTTTTTAAGTATAAAAAATAATTAGTTAATATTCTTTTATTATTATTTATTTTATATATAATTTATTCATTTATTATAAAAAAAAAAAAAGGAGATCATTATCCTAAAAAAAATTAAAAAAATTTAAAATTTGAATCCTAAACTACCCTAACTACTCCCCCCAAATCTCCCTATTTAAGGACTCTTCCGCACCCCCAAAACAGACTGACTTTTATCACACTGTCAGAGAGAAAAAAAATCAACAGTGAAAAAAAACAAAGAATAAAAAAACTTCATAAAAAAAAAAGAAAGAAAAGATTGAAAAATTGAGTTTGGGTTCCCGTTCGAGTTTCAAGTGACTACGCTAGAGTTTCCTTTTAGTTAGTTTATAAAACAGGTTCTAACTATATTCCTTTTATTTATCTCGGTGCGATTTGTATGAATGGAACTATGAACCAAAGTGTTTGAATGATTTTGTGTATTTCTTGATGTAAATGTTGATTCAACTATCTTTCGTCCAACAACTCTTTTAAGAAATGTGGTTATTAGAAATTTGTTGTCTATGTATATGAAATTTGTTGACTATCTTTAGTCTCCCATTGTATATTGTTTATGATAAGAAAAGATATTTTAATTATTTTGTTTATTAAGTTGGATGTCAAACAAAAGGGATCTTGTATATAATTTCAATATTTTTGTAGTTTGTTGCAAGTTAGTTTTAAGATAGAGATTTATTTAGTGACTATTTAATTTGAATTTAAAATTACGAGAATAAACAAGATTTGTCTTTTACAATTTGCCTTTAATATTTTCAATAACAAAGTAATCTTTCTAATTGTAAGGTCATGGTAATTTACACTTTTTTAGAGTTAGATGATAAACTCGCTTCTGAATTCGGAAAAGATAATGACAATTATACTTTAAGTTAGTTTTAGGATAATTATTACTTGATATTAAGTGATTTAAAATTTTAATAAGCCTTAGATGTTTGAATCACGTGATAGATTTTTCATTTTTATTAAATAATTAATCATCGTTAGATTGATTGATCATATTTTCAAAGTTGTTCGTCATTAATTTTATATCTTTAAAGTTTTTGCAATTTGAAACACAAATGGAGCAGATCCGTGTGTATAATTGTGTGTGAATATTGTGTTAACAGATGTTGTCATGATAATGTGTGGATTTCATTGTAAATTAGAATGGTGTAAAAAGTGAATTTAGAAGTAATATTAATAGAGTTTGGAAGAAATAATTTTTGTATGTTGATTAGAGAATTGAAAAACTGAAAGCAGTAGTGTATTGGAATTATATGTCTCAAGAAGAAAAATATATGAAAACGTAAATGGTTTTGTTTAGTAATGTACAGGCGTATAGTGATATATATTTACGAAATGTATAGTTTTTTTTGTGTAATCTTAATTATAGTCATCAATAAGTCTCGATAATTATATCATCTTGGTAATTATTGTTAAATTAAATAATCGCTTTAAATAAATCTTGTTAGAATTTAATAGTAAGATTAAGTAGTACTTTGGGCAGATAAGCTTTCAAACGTTAGGCGAGTATAAAATAATTTAATTTTATCTCGATTAATACTACGACGTACGTATCTTTTTGAGATATTTAAAATAAATTGATGATGCAATATTGCACTTCGGTAAAGACCGTGGTAAAATTATATTTCACTAATTCAATATAAGAGGTATAAATAGATATTTTTGGTATTTTAAAATAGATATTCTTAAATAGTGTTTTGAATAAATAAATAAAAAATTAATTGTCAAACCAACGCCTTAAACAAATTTTAGGCATGTTTAAAATGTTCGTCTCAATTGAAGAATGCGGAGTACACATCTTTTTGAGACGTTTAAAATTAAAGGATGCAATAATGCACCTTGACAAATATTTTTCTAAAATTTAACTTTTCATCGATTTATTTAATATAAAATAATAAACGAGTTTTTGGTATAATAGAAATGAGCGAACTTAGGCCCAAACATAATTTATCAAAATAGTTTAAGTCAAAATAAGTCAATAAAGCGACCGTGCTTGAACCACGGGACTCGAGGGGTGCCTCACACCTTCCCCTCGGTCAATAGAATTCCTTACCCAGTCTTCTGTTTTCGTAGAGCATAACAAATAGTCATTTCCTTTTGATTAGAGATTCAAAAAGGTGACTTGAAATACCATAACTCGATTTCAAGTGGCGACTTTGTAAATAAAATAATCCCTATTTAATACCGTCACTTTAATTGGAAAACCCCTTCAACTCCGATCGTTTAAGCGGAAAAGGGGTGTGACATCTCTGGCAACTCTGCTGGGGAATAAATAAGAATTGGAACTTTTTCTATTGACTTATACTTGCTTTAATTATTTTTTATATTGTGTTTGTTGGCCTTATGTGCTACTTGTCGCTTATTTACCGTTTTGATATTGATTGAACTGTATTATATACTGTCTTCTGTTGTGCACCCCCTATGAGTCTCTGAAATAGGATAGAAGAAAGGCAGTGCATACATCCTACTTTATTTTTGAGATAGCCGAAGTGTCAAGGCACCTGGTGAAGGATTATAGTTACATATGTTAGGTGGGGTTCGGATCGACAACGAAGGCAGTGTTGCCCTGCTACCGATCAAGTTGTCCCTCCCCGGCTCGAGTGTCCTCTTGGGTAAGCCAGTTTAGACACCTATCCCTATTAGGCTTAAACTTAGAAGAACTGAAAACTCAGAATCTGGTTATCCCTAATAGGTGTTGCTTTATTTGCATCATATGCATTTAACTTAGCGGGACTCGGCACAGGGGTCGGGTCTGTCTAGAACAGGTGACCTACTTTATAAAGACGAACATGTGCATCCTACGTGTTCTTTGACATTTGTTTGGAAGAATATCTGATTGTTGACCGGCTTTTAGGCAACTATAAAATGCAAGAGATTATCTCATCCTCAAATTTTGTGAATTATTTTTCAAAGGAAAAATTTATTTAAAAAAAAACGAAGGAAAATTTTAAATTTATAATAACATAGTTTTACGGTTTTCATGAACTACGAGGGTCTGATTCTCATTCTTAATTGAGATACGTAGGAAGCCCTTTTTTGGGGTACGACCCTATTTTTTGAAAAATTATTCATAGATTTATTGGCCAATGTTTTGAAAATATGATTACTTTCATAATTATTTTTCTTATTCTCAAGTTCAATTTATATATATATATATATATATCTTAATAGCCCAGAATCTTTAGGGATCATGAGGCTATCATGTGGCTAAGTTTTACAAAATAAAAAATATATATAAATCTTAATAGCCCTGAATCTTTAGGGATCATGAGGCTAAGTTTTTACAAAAAATATATATCTTAATAGCCTAGAATATTTAGGGATCATGAGGCTAAGTTTTACAAAATAAAAAATATATATAAATCTTAATAGCCCTGAATCTTTAAGGATCATGAGGCTAAGCTTTTACAAAAAATATAAATCTTAATAGCCCTGAACCTTTAGGGGTCTTGAGGCTAAATTTTGTACGACATAATTTTCAAGAACTGCGCACACCTGATTCTCATTTTATTGAGATATGTAGGCAGTCCTCAATGAATTCGGTGATCTTTTAAAAAATGATTGTCTTTCCTTTTAAAAAAAAAAGGAAGTTTTTTTCAAAAATGAAGAAATATATTATTTAATAAATAAACAAATTTCTCATTATTTTTTTTAAAAAAGGTATATTTCTTCGTATCTCCAATTTTCAAGAACTACGCACACCTGATTCTCATTTTATTGAGATACGTAGTCAGTCCTCAATGGATTCGGTGATCTTTTAAGAAATGGTTGTCTTTCCTTTTAAACTAAAAAAAGGAGGTTGTTTTCAAAAATGAAAAATATATTAGTTAATAAATAAATAAATTTCTCATTATTAGAAAAAAAGGTATATTTCTTTGTATCTCCAATTTTCGAGAACTACGCACACCTGATTCTCATGTTAGTGAGATATGTAGGAAACCCTTCTGGGGTTCGGTGATCTCTTCCAAAAAGAAGATAAAAGAAAAAGAGTTTTTAAAAAAATATTGCATTCTGTCGCCTTTGTTATTTCATCTACAGTTAGTTTAAGGTGGTTGGTTTGTGGTATTTTGGCTGGTCCTCCATATCACACTAAATCTAAAGATGGTTTAACTGTGTCCAACAAAGATATGGAAAGTGACTTCATGGATCAAACAAAGAGTCATGATAATGAAAGTTTAAAGGAAGAGAATTTGAGACTAAGGCAATAAATGATGGAAATGTATCGAGCTTGGGCCAGTGGGCATCCTCCTCCTCCGTTCCCCACTATTAAAGACTAGGACATGTCTTCAAGTGTCAACCTTCTTCAAAGTTTTGAGATATCAAAATTTAAGGAACATGATGGACATAAGGATTCTGTGAAGCATTTGGGACGATACTGCAATCGATCAAGGGAAATTGAAAAAGGAAAGAAGAAGGAAAATGCATTTATTGTCATACCAGGGTCAAAGCAGAGTTTGAGAGGTACAACCCACCAATATTGTCAGCCTCAATCCCAAGCTTATATATTAGATCCATACAACCACATGCAACAAGGTTCCTTTCTCCAAAATCCAAGAAATTCCATTCCACTTCCTCAATATCCTTTGAACAATACACAGTCATATGCTCATCCATCTTCCTATCAACAATGGCGTTCCCCGGTCCCTCAACATCGTCCTCGACCCTCACAAATTTACCAAGAAACCTCTAAATCCAAGTTTCATCCGAGGCTAGATTTTGCAATGAGGAGGAAAGTAAAGGATAATTTCACGCCAATTAGGGAGTCATATACCAGTTTGTTCCAGACATTGAGGCAATGGGGCATGATTACTCTCATCCCTGGGTATATTCCCGATCCACATTCAAAATATTTTGATCCTAATGTACGATGTGCTTATCATTCTAATATGCAAGGTCACAGTGTTGAAAATTGTCGTACTTTGAAAAGAGAAATTGAGAAAATGATTCAAGAAAAATTGATTATGGTGCAAAACGTTGGCACCGCAACCGCCCCACAGAGTTCTTCGTCAGCACATGATACTACACAATATGTGGGAAACAATCACTACTAAAAAAATGTCAAAAATCGACGGCCAGCGTTGCTTTTTTGGGCAAAATCGATGAAAATCCATCGTTTTTTCATCTCAAAAAGGGGCGTTTTTTGAAAATGATGGCCTGCGTCGCTTTATTACTACGAACAACGTCTCTTTTAGAAAAAAAAATTTAGTTATTTTTTGAAAATGTGACGTTGTGCGTCGCTTTTTGTTCTTCATGCGAAGAACACATGATAAACAAAAAGAGACGTTGTGCGTCATTTTATTGAAAAAAATAATATTTTTTTTCTAGAAAAATTGACATTTTCCATCGTAATTTCAGAAAATAAAATACTTTTTTTTTTTAAAAAAAAGCAACGTTGATCATCGCTTTTTATTCTTCATAATGAATAAAGAAGCGACGACCGTCGTCGCTTTTTGTTCTTCATAATGAATAAATAAGCGACGGACGTCATCGTTTTTCTGCATGTTTTATGCAAAAATCTACATTTTCTGCATCTCACCTACCAAATAAAAATGCAATTCAATATATACATCCCTCATGCAACACACATTATTACAATAATCATACAACACACTACATCAACAAATCATTAAAGCAATTCAAATCAACAACACTTAAACAATGAATCCAACAACGTTCAAAATACTTAAAACACTTCTAAAGATTTTTCACTAATTAAAAGCTAAGTTCAAAAATATCTAAAAATTTTCTAAAAGTCAAGTCCAACGACACTAAGGAGTAGCCCCAACAAACTCCTCATCACTATCTATTTCCTCTTCACAACTTGAATCAAGAGCAACGGCCTGTGCCAAGGCATGTCTAAGATGTACAATATGATGTGACATAGCAGCAGGTCTATCAAAAATTGTAGAAATGGCCTAATCGTGCTTTGCCAATCAACAACACATTGTCTGAAAATCAATTGACTAGTGTTATATGATTTTTATGAATAGTATATATATATATATATATATTAAAGTTAACTAAATAATAATTAACCATTTTCAACTCTCTAATTCACTTATCAAGTGACTAAACTTAACCATTTTCAAGTCAACAATTCACATTTCAAGTATCAACACTAAACCAATTTCATGTCATGAATTCACATTTTCAAGTGATTACACTTTATAAATTTCAAAACACAAGTTCACCTTTCAAAAACTACACTAAACCATTTTCGAGTCGCTAATCCACTTTTCAAGTGACTAGTACACATTTCAAAACACTGTACTTAACCATTTTTAACTCTCTAATTCACTTCTCAAGTGACTAAATTTAACCATTTTCACTTCATGAATTCACATTTCAAGTATCAACACTAAACCAATTTCAAGTCATGAATTCACATTTTCAAGTGATTACACTTTACAAATTTCAAAACACAAGTTCACCTTTCAAGAACTACACTAAACTATTTTCAAGTCGCTAATCCACTTTTCAAGTGACTAGTACACATTTCAAAACACTACACTTAACCATTTTCAACTCTCTAATTCAGTTCTCAAGTGACTAAACTTAACCATTTTCAAGTATCAACACTAAACCAATTTCAAGTGATTACACTTTACAAATTTCAAGTCATGAATTCAAATTTTCAAGTGATTACACATTACCAATTTCAAAACACAAGTTCACCTTTCAAGAACTACACTAAACCATTTTCAAGTCGCTAATCCACTTTTCAAGTGACTAGTACACATTTCAAAACACTGTACTTAACCATTTTTAACTCTCTAATTCACTTCTCAAGTGACTAAATTTAACCATTTTCACTTCATGAATTCACATTTCAAGTATCAACACTAAACCAATTTCAAGTCATGAATTCACATTTCAAGTGATTACACTTTACAAATTTCAAAACACAAGTTCACATTTCAAGAACCACACTAAACCATTTTCGAGTCGTTAATCCACTTTTCAAGTGACTAGTACACATTTCAAAATACTACACTTAACCATTTTTAACTCTCTAATTCACTTGTCAAGTGACTAAACTTAACCATTTTCAAGTCATGAATTCACATTTCAAGTGATTACACTTTACAAATTTCAAAACACAAGTTCACCTTTCAAGAACTACACTAAACCATTTTCAAGTCACTAATCCACTTTTCAAGTGACTAGTACACATTTCAAAATACTACACTTAACCATTTTCAACTCTCTGATTCACTTGTCAAGTGACTAAACTTAACCATTTTCAAGTTATGAATTGACATTTCAAGTATCAACACTAAACAAATTTCAAGTCATGAATTCACATTTCAAGTATGGAATTCCTTGTGTATGGAATTTTTTGTTTTATCGAATTCGATTTATTTGAGTGTTTGAAGCGTGACAAGACCATATCTATGAAAAAGATAAACTAATGTACTCTTTTTTAGCTTAATGCGTGTTGGCATGCGGCAAAGTTGTGCACATTATAATACTTGGTAACTAACGGCACATGTAGTGAATAGGGGCTGCACATTATATTTTAAAATGAAGATATAGATACTTCACCATGCTATGACGGATTTCCTCCTAAATTAGTAATTTTTGATTAGTTTAATAAGTGTGTTATTCTTACCTTTTGAACCATATCTTTTATATTGCAAAAAGATAATATAAAATATAACATTAATAATTTTTTGACCTATTGTCTTTTAGCTACTACAGTAAGAGTGAAGCTACTCTCCATGTTACTTCGCACTGCTGGAGATTTAGATCATCACAGAAAATAGAGTTTGGAATTAAAATACATAACAGAAAACAGAGTGACTTTAGCTGCTTATGAATAATATCGCACGATCTTCTACCAAATTAATTGGAAAAAGAAAAACAAACGGAGGTGGCGTTACCAAATCCAAAATCAAGAACTCCCAAGCAATATCAATCCCAAGATTACTTAAAATGTCAATTCAAAATCAAAAACAAGAATTCTCAATATCAAGATTACTATAAATAGCACAACTGAAAATAACGAAAAATGATAAAGCAGCAACTAGAAATCAATCAAGGTAAGAGAGCTAACGGAGAGAAGAATGAGGAAGAGCGGAGCGGCAGCGGGACGGCTGATGCAAGTGACTTTTCGCCAGTGATAACTCCGGCGTTATCTCGATGGTGGCATCCACTGGTGCTTTGCCGGCGTTATCTCGATTGCGGCGTCCACTGGTGCTTGACGACGCTGGTTCGGTTGATGGCTGCACGGGGTCGGTTGGTGGCATAAATGGTTTTGTTGGTGAGGGTCACTGGCCGGAGTGGTGGAACGGGGGTGGGAGGGACCTTAGAGAGAGAGAATGGATAGAGAGATGAGAGAGGCGGCTATTTTTGAGTGAGAGTTAGGATTAGGGTTTGGATTTTATTTAAAAAGGAAAGAAAGGTTGATCCGATCTCAGCCGCTGGATCGATTTTGATCGACGGCTGAGATTAGAATAATTTTAAAATGGGTTAAAAAATCAGAATTAGTGTTAAATTAGCTAAAATTGACATTAATTGAATATAAATTGGCTAAAATTTAAAAAAAAATTTAAAAAATTATTTTAAATTAGGCTGCTATTTTAATGAATGTAATAATGACGAGAAAATAATAAGATGTTGATATAAAAATAAACTACGCGTGTAAAATTATTGTTGCGTAAAATTATTTTATAAAATTGTCGAAAAATAATAAAGATAATAACAATAAATAGACGACGTATTTGTAAATCATGAGTGTACATATTTATGAGAAGAAAAAAAATTAATAAATATTTATGAAATTACGTAAAATATTGTATTTGAATTAATAAATGATCAAAATGATACTAATAATAAATTGAAAAAAAACTAGGCTAAAATTGGTATATTGTGGTACAAAATTGGGTGTCAACATCAGTCATTGGATCAATTTTGATCAACGACTGAGATTTAAATTACTTTAAAAAGGGGTCAAAAATGAAATTAATATCAATTTGGTTAAAATTAACATTACTACAAGATGGCTAGAAAATAAATATATTGAGAAATTGAATTGAATTAGGCCCGATATTTGAATAAATGTGATAATGGTGATAAAAATAATAAGACATCGATATCAAAATAAACTAAACATGTAAAAATTAATGTTATATAAAGTTATTGATAGTAGTAATAATAAAGATAATGCATTTATAAATTGTGAGTGTGCACATTTACGTAAAAACAAATAAAAATTAATAAAAATTCTGTAAAATATCCGTGATTTGAATTAATAAATTGTGAAAAATGAAAATTTAATAAATGTGGAAATGACAAGAAAAATAATAAGACGTCGATATTAAAATAAACTAAGCATGTAAGAATTAATGTTACGTAAAATTACTATATAAAATAGCAGCCTGAGAGGGGTAGCGTGTGGTCAAAATTGGGTGTCAACACAATTAAACCAGTTTAGTCCCACAAATTAGGTATGCGGAGGGTACAATGTACGCAGACCTTCTCAAAAACCTATTCAAGCTTGAAGATTCTTGTAAAATAAAACACAGCATGTAAGATTTTTGCTGCAATTAAGATTTCATTTATTTCGTGTTAATTAGTTTCTACTATTTCTATTTTATGCATATTTTCTTAAACCGAAAATAGAACCATTAAGGACAAAAAGTCGATAAACCAAAAACCGATAAAAAATACCCTATTGATTTGGTTATTGGTTTAACTTATTTAAAAATTGATAAACGATAAACCAAACCGACAATATTTAAAATCAAATCAAATCGACCGATGCAACCCGCTAATTTCAAGAAAAAAATTAGTGAAAATTGATTTTAATATTGACCATTGATTAAATATGATGAACGATTGAGATTAAAATTGCGAAGATGAGTCAAATTAGGATTAGAAATTAGGTTAAAAAAAATATTGAATTGGAGATTTCGATTACGTTAATACAAAGTATTAATATAATGAATTGTCAGTTAATTGCCTTCATTATTATAACTTCAATAGTGTATTACTACCTCGATCATATGATGTTAACGTATTATTCAAAATATTTGGATATATAGATTTAGTTAGCTAGCTTTTAACTATATACATCACATACATATGTTACCTCATAATACAACGTATTTTATTTCTACTCTGATGAATTATCGTTTAATTTAGCTTGCATTATTATATTAAAATTTCAAAAATATATTATTACCTTGATCAATTGATCGTATGACATCAATATATTCAATATATATAGTTGATTGACTATAAAATTCACAATATGTACTAGATACATCACATACACATGTAAATTACCTCGTAATACAGCGTTTTGTATATATACATTGATAAATTGTCATTTAATTTAGCTTATATTATTATATTATAACTTCAACAGTATATATTTTTTTTGATCAATCGATCGTATAATATCAATGTATTCAATATATAATTGAATACATTTAATTTTTTTAATATAAAAATTATTTATTTAATAGTAAATTAAAAATCAAATATCTAAGAACGTGCCATTTTCATAAAGTTAATTTTTATTTAGTTTTAACAAAACCGATGCTATCCGTCACTTTTTGAAAAAAATAAAGAAATAATAAAAATAGTTAAAAATTGCCACGGACGGCGTCGCTTTTCTAGAATTAATATTTTAAAAAATAAAAATTATAGTGACGTTGCCCGTCGCTTTTAATAAAAATAAACAAAAATAAAATTTAAATTTAAAAAGCGACGGACAACGTCGCTTTTCAAAAAATTAATTATTATTTAGTTTTAAAAAACCGACGTTGTCCGTCGCTTTTTCTAAAAATAAAAAAATAAAAACAATTACAAATTACGACGGACATCGTCTCTTTTCTAGAATTAATATTTAAAAAAATAAAAATTATAGCAACGCTTTCCGTCGCTTTTAATAAAAATAAATAAAAATTAAAAGTAATTACAAATTGCGACGAACAGCGTCGCTTTTCAAGAATTAACATTTAAAAATAAAAATTATAGCGACGTTGTCCGTCGCTTTTAATAAAAATAAATAAAAACAAAATCAAATTTAAAAATGACGGAATACGTTGCTTTTTTAAAAGGTAATTATTATTATTTTTTAATAAATTACGACGTTGTCCGTTGCCTTTATTTAAAAAAATTATAAATTATTTTTTAATTACTTGGCACAAAAATCCATGAAAAAAGCAACGGATATTAAGACGTTGGTTGTCGCTTTTAATAAAAAATAAATAAAAATTAAAATTAAACTAAAAAAGTGACGACCAACGTCGCTTTTCTCGTTGCTTTTTAAAGCAACACAGTCCGTCCCTTTTTGGCCTTTTTTTAGTAGTGAATGTGTTAAGTATAGGGACCCAGAACTTATTTGTTGAAGGGAATATGTCTAATAATGGTGGAAGCTCTAGTGATGTTGATATGCAAATCAGTGGTTAAGTTGTCAGGCTGAGCAATTGAGAAGTCACCCCTCTCCCTACTAGGAAGAGGTCTAGTAGTTTGTTTTGTTTTCTTTTCTGTTACCCGAATTATTTTAGGATTGTAGTTTAGGACCTATCTTATCTGATTTTCTTATCATTTTTGTTCAAACCCTTCTATCTTTCTGTCAACAAAATGTGTGTCCTTTTTGTTTTTATTTCTCAATATATATTGTCTTTCTATTTTCTTCAAAGAGCTCTTTCTATGGTGATTCTGGTAATATGATAAGCATGTTGAATTTTCAGCCAGATCTTAAAACCCAATCTAATGTTGAAACATTCGAATCAAGAACCTAGAGTTGAAAAAAAAATGTAAGAAGAATAAGTAAAGTTTTGAGATGTTTGGAGACCTAGTTACATCCTCATTTGAATGTTTTGAGGCAATCACTTTGAGAATAAAAAATGACTTGATCTTCAAGGAGAAGGTTCAACTCAAGCATTTTTGAATGAGATCAACCAGAGGATATATAGCTTCTATTGTCAGAAGAAGCAAAAAGAAGTTAGCTCAAAAAAAAAAAAAGATCACCTGTTGAAAGGAAAGTACAATACAAATGGGCATATATATTTGACAAGCTTGAAAGAAGCGACACATGTGCACTTGCTCAGTCGAGGTCAATGTTGAAAAGATGTGCATAATTTTTATGTTGCACTCTCTCATTGCATGTTATGTACTTGCATTTTTATGGTTTGATATGATGAAGGCATTTTATGCTTCTATCCAAATGTTGTGTCATTCTTTGCTATCCCCTTTGTGCTTGAATTTTATTTTATTTCATAAACCTCTTTTGGAATCAAAATAGAGTCTGAAGAAAAATTCAAAAAAAATATGTCAAGAAAAAGAATAGAGTTAGAAAAGTGTCAAGAAAATATAGAATTGGGAAAAATATCTCTCTAAAAAAAAGAAGAAGAAAAGAGAAAAGTCAAGAAAAAAAAAGATCCTGAACTACGTTTGACCTGATTCTTGCTATGAAAAGATACGTAGGCAGCCCTACTCTGGGTTCGGTCCAACCAAAAGAAAATTCAAATAAACTGGGGCACAGTTTATTTTCTTAAAAAAGTCGATTCCAAAAGTTGTATGTTTCACCCAATATTATGTAAATTTTTGAGTCACATGCCTCCCTTTCTTTCTAACCTTTTCCAAAAGCCAAGTTACAACCAAAGAAATACCTTCAGATCGATCTTTGAGAATGTCAAGGCTAAACATGTTATGGGTGTATAATGTTTCGTATGTTGGGCATTATTTTCAAAAAAAAAAATGAAAAAAAATGAATGAGTCAAAATGAGAGAGTCTTAATGGAGAAAATCCTTTTGGGCACCATAAGGTGACAGTGAGTTGAGAAAGAAATAAAAATGAGATAGGCGTTGGCAAGAACCCATTGAGGTAGCCAAAGGAGGATTGTGAGCATATTCAAAATTGATTCTTTTCAAACTCAATAAGTAGGCCAGAGTTGTAGTGATTAGTGTGGTTAGATTAGGTTGTTTAATTCAAAATGCATGTCATGATTGCTGGAATCGGCTACCACACCCAAATAAGTTTTCTTCTGTCGTTTAAAAAAAAAAAGATGCCTATTGTTTTTCTCTTTTATTTTTTTATTTTTGATTTTTTTGATATCTTGGTCATCAAATAAAAATTATTGTCAGTTTTCTCATGTCTTTGAGTCAAGTCCGTGTCTTAACAAGTGAGAAAAGATTTTAAAACTGGCTACTAGCTTCTTCAATTGGACAAAGCAGGACAAAAAGCCAACACATGAAAGAGACATGATTGTGAGCCGGAATAAGACATGCAGAAAAGTTTTGTCAATAGATAAGTTTGGAAACTCATGGAAATACCAAGGTTTAAAGGGTTTATTTGAGAAGCATGGCAAAACAAATATACTGTGTTTGTTTCAGAGTCACTTCTAATAATCTGAGTTTGGATCAACGATGCAGCAAGTCGGTGACAGATGCTAATAGTTGGAAGCAAGGTTAAATGTGACGAGAGCAAGAGTGATTGCCACGGAAGCTAAAGCCACAAACCTGCCACCATGTTTTTGAACTCACAAGTTTTCTTTGATGAAACAGGAAATATGTTACCTTCGAATTAAGGACTTCAGAGCATAAATATCAAGGGCTGCAATGCTTCATTTTCACAGATGCAGGAAGCAATGTTGTTGCACAGGTTTGATAATCAAATTATGGTAAAAATTCAACCCCTAGGAGACACACTTCGTAGTCTGAATAAGTCAGTTTTCATTTGTTAGGTGAAACACTTACTAACTTGAACATGCACTACTAGAAGACTCACTTTCTAGTCGAGTCATTTCATTTAACCCCTAGGAGACGCACTTCCTAGTCTGAATAAGTCAGTTTTCATTTGTTCGGTGAAACACTTCCTAACTTGAACATTCACTCTTAGAAGACGAACCTTTTAGTCGAGTCACTCCCCGTGATTCCTCTAAGACATACCTTTTAGTTGAGTCATCCCATTGATTCCTATAAGAAAAACCTTTTAGTCGAGTCACTCTCTGTGATTCCTATAAGACGTACCTTTTAGTGAAGTCATTTCCCTTGATTCCTATAAGACGAACCTTTTAGTCGAGTCACTCCTCGTGATTCCTATAAGACGTACTTTTTAGTCGAGTCATTTCCCTTGATTCCTATAAGACGTACCTTTTAGTCAAGTCACTCCTCGTGATTCCTATAAGACGTACCTTTTAGTTGAGTCATCCCCATGATTCCTATAAGATGTACCATTTAGTCGAGTCATTCCCCTTGATTCCTATAAGACGAACCTTTTATTCGAATCATCCCCTTGATTCCTATAAGACGAACCTTTTAGTCGAGTCAACTCCCTGTGATTCCTATAAGATGTACCTTTTAGTTGAGTCATCCCCTAATTCCTATAAGACAAACCTTTTAGTTGAGTCACTCCCTTGATTCCTATAAGATATACTTTTTAGTTGAGTCAGCCCCTTGATTCCTATAAGACATACCTTTTAGTCGAATCATTCTCCTTGATTCCTATAAGACGTACCTTTTAGTCGAGTCATTTTTTAAGTATAAACTGGGGCAGTCATTTTATTCGTGTTTATTGAATTTTACTTTCTGCTCAGCACCTTCCTGAAGAAGGGAAATTTATTTTATGTCCAGGATCCTCCTGAAGAATGGAATGTTATGTTTCTGTTTGACCTTTTATTTTGAGTCCAGGAACATATTTTGAAAAATCAGGGAAAGAAAGTATAGCAGCCCTCCTAAAGAACAGGATGAAGAAAAAAGAAAGTCCAATAGCCAGCCTGAAGAACAGGGTGAAGAAAAAAGAAAGTCCAGGATCCCGCCTGAAGAACAAGGTGAAGAAAAAATGAAAGTCTAGGAGCCCGCCTAAAGAACAGGATGAAGAAAAAATAAAGTCGAGGAGCCCGCCTGAAGAACAGGGTAAAGAAAAAAGAAAGTCGAGAAGCCCGCATGAAGAACAAGGTGAAGAAAAAAAGAAAGTCTAGGAGCCCGCCTAAAGAACAGAGTGAAGAAAAAAGAAAGTCTAGGAGCCCGCCTAAAGAACAGAGTGAAGAAAAAAGAAAGTCTAGGAGCCCACCTAAAGAACAAGGTGAAGGAATTGTAAGTCCAGGAGCCCACCTAAAGAACAGGGTGAAGAAAAAAAGAAAGTCCAAGAGCTCGCCTGAAGAACAGGGTGAAGAAAAAAAGAAAGTCTAGGAGCCCGCCTAAAGAACAGGGTGAAGAAAAAAAAATTCTAGGGGCCCGCCTAAACAACAGGGTGAAGAAAAAAGAAAGTCTAGGATCCCGTCTAAAAATAGGGTGAAGGAACTATAAGTCCAGGAGCCCGCCTAAAGAACAGGAAGAAGAAAAAAGGAAGTCCAGGAGCCCGTCTGAAGAACAAGGTGAAGAAAAAAGAAAGTCTAGGAGCCCGCCTAAAGAACAGGGTGAAGAAAAAAGAAAGTTTAGGAGCCCTCCTGAAGAACAGGGTGAAGAAAAATAAAGTCCAAGAGCCCGCCTAAAGAACAGGGTGAAGAAAAAAAAGGTATAGGAGCCCGCCTGAAGAACAGGGTGAAGAAAAATGAAGTCCAAAAGCCCGCCTAAAGAACAGGGTGAAGAAAAAAAAGGTTTAGGAGCCCGCCTGAAGAACAGGGTGAAGAAAAATGAAGTCCAAGAGCCCGCCTAAAGAACAGGGTGAAGAAATTGTAAGTCCAAGAGCTCACTTGAAGAACAGGGTGAAGAAATTGTAAGTTCAAGAGCTCGCTTGAAGAACAGGGTAAAGAAATTGTAAGTCCAAGAGCCCGCCTGAAGAACAGGGTGAAGAAAAAAGGAAGTCCAGGAGCCCGCCTAAAGAACAGGGTGAAGAAAATCAAGTTCAGGAGTCTGCCTGAAGAACAGGACGAAGGAAAAGCAAGCTAGGATCCAGCCTGAAGAATTGGGTGAATTTTCAAGTTCAAGTCATGAAGATTAGAATCAAGATTCTAGAGATTGTAATATTCACTTGTATTTTTCATTTTCATTTTTTTTTTGTTGTTTTGTTATTCATTTCAATGTAAAAGTAGAATGTCGTGAACCGAAAATTCGACAGAACCTGACTCGATCTCTAACTTACTACCACATTATTTTACCCCATTTGAACTATAAGTGACCTGATTCCTTTATAATCCGAGATATGTGGGCGGTCCAAAACCAGGAATTGGTCACATCTTTTATTTTATTTTTTATTTTGTTTTACCTTTGCTTTTTGAATAATTGGAGGATCAAAAATTACCTGTTTGTCTACTTCTTTGTATGAAAACTCTTTGAGATTCCTCACAAAGAGGGGCAAAATGTAGACACGCAATGTTTGACCCTCTCAAATTTAATATATATTTTTTTGTATTAAATATTTATATTTGATCCGATATTATTTTAATTCTTATTTCATTTTTAATAAGTTTTAGTTGAAAATAAATAAATAAATTTTAATTTTAAGATTTTTTATTTTTTATTTTTTTAATAGTATGAAATTTTTTTTTTTAAAAAAATAATTTTATTTTAATTTAGATTTTTATAAATAAGCTAGTGATTTTATTTTCTCTTTGTTCGATCCATGAGGTCACTCTCCGTATTCTTGTTGGATGCAGCTAAACCTTCCTTAGATTTGGTGTGATGTGGAGGACCACCTACAATGCCACAATGCAACAAACCAACCACCTTAAACTAACTGAATCAATAGACAGCAAATGCGTTAGAGTTCAACATTTTTTCCAAAACCCTTACTTTTTTTCTTTTTGAAAAGATCACCAAACCTTAGAAGGGAGCCTACATATCTCACTCCCGGGAGAGGAGAATCAGGTGTGCATAGTTCGTGAAGTTTGGCCACAAAAGGGCCCATGAAGCACTCTTTTTTTACTTGAAAATTTAGAAGAAAAGGAAGTACTAAAATGTCAAAAGAATTGACGAATTTTTTTTTTGCATTTTTCAAGTTTAAAATCCCTATACAAAATGAAACCTATGATTACCAAAGAAAAATCTTTTTGGGTTTTCGATTTTGAATTTCATACCAAAATGAGACTTGAACCAATAAAAGGAAAATCTTTTTGTGGTTTTTTCTTGAAGATGTATATGAACACCTACTCTAAACGAAGAGTGAAGAAAACCTTTTTAAATTTTTTAATAATATCCCCGAACCAACAATAGGTTGCCTACGTATCTCACTCCCGAGAGAGAAGAATCAGGGGTACGTAGTTTGTCCAGATTGCACATAAAGATTGAATAACCAACTTCACCCTGACTAGAGAGACACGATCAAAGACGGACAATGAACGATCACGTCAATAAAATCTTTTTGGATTTTTAATTAGACACTTCATATAAAACTGACACCAATAACTATGAAAGAATTTTTTTTTTTAGTATTTTCATTATATAAAATGTACAAAACTTCTGCCATCTTTTCTGAATTTTCCTTTTATAAAAAACTCCTAAAAAATGTTTATAGGAATTTTTGAATTGTGAATGCATGCTAAAGGAGATAAAGAGAAAATCTTTATGAGGTTTTTCTGTTTTTGAGTAAATGTGCGAAAAAGGTAAGAAAATCTTTTTGAATTTTTGGATTGTGAAAATTAAAATCCATAAAGAACTCTAAAAAACTACAAAACTTTTTTTTTCATCTCTTTTTTTTCCTTTTTTTCAATTTTTTTCATGCCTACCCACCTTTCTTTAATTCTAGCACAAGCTTTCCCCAGAATCAGTCTGTCAAATGACCATGTTACCCTCAGAGACATAAAATTTAGCACATAGGAATGCATTAGAGGTGAGTCTCGTACAAAGGATCAAGTGGGGCCCTCTAGGTCTCAATATGATGCACATAAGCATGACACAAAGGTTGACCTACGTTGGGGTTCACTAACAAGGCTGTTCGGGGGAGCGAATGGTCGATAGTGGCTGCTTTGGCTATCCACCTACTCCATACCAGTCGATGGCTCCCCCTCCCAAAAATAAGGGTGACTCAACTATAGGTCGTGTACACAATATGTACTACAGAACTTGTTGCAGAAAGAATTGACTCGGGTTATGCACATGATGCCAGATATAAAGTAGTAACACATAAAAAAACTGTAAACAAAGAGCACGTAAGCACGTCACCATTATAAAACAATACAAACAATCACACAAACACGTTTAGACACCCATAATGTCAAACTAAGCAGATATAACTCCAAAATAAGTTCGAATTCTGATATTTTTCCAGCAGAGTCACCAGAGCTGTCACACCCTTTTTTTTAACCAAAAAGATTGGATTTTAAGTTTGAAAGAGTTTTTATTATTAAGTGACAAAAGGTGAAAATTTGTTTTGAAAAGGACCTTTTAAATTCAAAACTCAAAGTCACCACTTGGCATAATCTAGTGTGCCAAGTCACCTTTGGAAAATTCTTTCAAAATAATTTGATTCTTTAAACTAATTTGCGAACAGAGATTCTGATTAAGCAATTCTATTGATCGAGGGGGAGGTGTTAGGCACCCCTCGATCCCGTGGTTCGACCACGGTCGATTTGTGGAGTATATCGATTATTTTTTACACTGAGAATGTATAAACCACACAAAAAACACATCAAACAATCAATCAAACAAAACAAACAAAACAATCCAAAATAGAATGTCCAGTCCGACTATACAGTCCAAAAGAAAAAATAAAATGCGGAAAATATAAACCTACGCTATTCTAAACTAATCCTAAACTATGCTTCAATGTTTTACCTAATACCTTAGGCCTTGATTACGAGCCTCCTTCAAAGACATAATACGTTGAAGAATTCTCCAGTAAATAAATACATGAAACCTCGGGGCATTTTCTGGTCCAATAAATACACTAGAAAGCATTCAACACACATTCTATATTCAAACATCCAACGAAAAATACTTAATCCAAAATTTGTCTACCCGAACCTACATTTGCCTATCCATTTTATCATATCATAATTCTATCATGTTTCATATCAACAATCAGTTAAAATTAATCTGAATCTATCCTTTTCGTCAATTTTTGATTTCGACCCCCAACTTCCTTTTTATCAATCACACCATTAAAACTAATCAAGTTCATTCTTCATACCACCGAAGTCATATCACCAAGTACATAATCGTAACGTCAACAACATCGAACAAGCATAATTACCCAACACAAAATCATAGTCATTTCAATAAATTAAAATAAAGAAGAGAGAATGGGTCAAAGAAATGGACCTTTTGATTTTGACTTTCGTTGATAATAAAGAGTTAAAAAAGCCTGAATCTAAAAGCCCAAATAGAAAGCCTCAACAACGATAAAATTCCAACTCAGTATCAATAGATAGCAACCTAGAACTAACCACGATAATCCGACAAAGGCCAAAAATATAAATCACAACCAAAGAGCCCAAACCCGTACACCAAAAATTATTCAGATGAACAGTCCCTTACTAGTTCGACCAATAATACTCGAAACCAACAAATAACAACCGATTTCGACCAACCCCAACGTTTTTCGGTCATATCCGCCTAGAAATCTAGGAAACAAAGGGGGTTTTAGGATTTTTATTCTAAAACCAGATCGACCAAAATGACCAGTTGAAAATGAATTCCAGGGATGATTTTGCCCGAAAAAGCTTAAGGGATGACTAGATTTTCGCGCTGATTTCACTGTTTTCTCACCGAACAAATACCCTCCATTCTCTTATTTCTTCTTACTGCGTGTATGTGTCATGTGTTTTCTGGTGATTTGTATATGGTGTTGGCGACTATATGTGTGTGTGCAATTTTATGTGAAAATATGAGGGAGGTAAGTGTGTGTTCTTGGTGTACTCTATGTGCAGCATGAGGATGAAAAGGAAAAATTGATTATTTTTGGGTGTTTCTATGTATGTTTTCTGTGAGTATGGGTTGTGTTTGTGTATGGTTTCCTGTGAGTGCAAAAATGTGAAGAAGAAACCCCCCTTCTCTTGTGCGTATAAATCCCCTTTTATTAATTGGAAAGAAACCATGGAATATTCTAAATGGGCCCCATCTCATGTGCTATGTATATTGTGTATATATTCCTTTTGGTGAGGTATGTGTATTACGAAAAATGGAACGAAAAACATGTAAACAAACCCAAAAAAAGGTACGGGAAGGGGGTCACGTGGGTAGGGGTGGTGATACGGGACAAATGGCAATCTTATCTTTTTATGACATTTTAGGAGGCCAACATATAGAGGCTCAAGATTTGTTCACCTCGAGAATATAAGAACATGCATGGAGGACTCGTTTTGAGCATAACTTAAAGCAATCTTGTGTGTGGAAGATTGCTTGGAGCATTTAAGATTGAGGACTCACAGTTTTAGACCTTAATTAAGGGTATTTTGGACATTACACATGGTGTATTTACACACCATGGCCGCACCTATCATTAAGGGCAAAGTGGTCTTTTTGTCTTCTTTTGTAATACACTATAAATAGGTCATTTTAGCTCATTTCTTGACAGATTTTGAATTATGAAGAATTGAAAGACATATTTTCTCTCTTTTGAGATTGTAACACCCTTAGTTGTAGGGCTTGAAAAAGCGATCCTTAGCATAGCGCTTGCAAAAGCCAATATTGATCTTTGCTTGGAAACGGTAGATCTTGAGGTGAGTTCATTCCCTTGGTGGTCACCGTAACAGTGTGGTTTTGATGGTTACATTCATTAGGGGTTAGTGTTGAAATACACTTGGTTCTTAATCTTGTAATAATTTGGTCTCACTATCTATCTTTATTTTCTATGCAATTTCCCTTGTGTTTGTGTTGAATTCGTGACTTATTTAATCTTATGTCATTGTTGCTATTTTGGTGTTAAAATAAACCTTGTATCTTGTAATCCTTGTGTTGTTATTGTTGGCCAAAAGTTTCTCTCAAAGAGGTCCTTGGGTTCTAGTTGATTTGTGGACTGTTTTGAGTAGTTTTTGAGCCTTCTCTTATCTTTCTCGTATCATTTGGTATCAAATCCATCGTTGATTTTGTTCTAACAAGATCAATCTTGGTCTTGAGACTTGAAAACTACAAAAAAAAAATAACTAAAAACTAAAATTTCTAGAAAATAGCAATATGTCCGTGTTTGGGTTCTTGGCCAAAATAATGTTCTTATTGTGTCTTGGCCGAGATTTGTTTGTTGTATGTATAGATCTAGTAGTGTTCTTGTCTGTTTTTTTTTGTTTCTAGTGTTAGTTTTCTTGTCCACTAACACTTTGAGTCTAGATCTAAACTTGAGCTTGAACTTGTTGAAAGTTGTTGTTGTGAACGTAAGCTTGGCCAATTGTTGTTGTTCTTGTTGTTATGGATTTGAAGTTGGCCGTGTTGATGTTGTTGTTATTTCTTGGCAGAAGGTGACCTTGTAGTTGGGTGTTGGACTTGTTGTTGTCGTTCTTGAAACATTGTTGTTGTGTTCTTGTTGTTCTTCACCCTTTCATCTTTTGTTAACACAAGAAAAGTGAACTTTAAATCTACAAAAGGTGAAAGAAAAGTTGTAGTAGTTGTTGGTGAAAGGACTAGTTCACATCACTCATAGACTTGACATCAACTTTTTCAACCATTTTTCCATATTTCAAGGAGTCTTGTTTTGTGGAACTAGTACAAGTCAAATCTAACCTTTTGAGTTGAATTTGAAAAGAGTTACAAGACTTGTTCTTTCCCTCCAAATACTAATTCTTCCATTCCAAAATTATAAGGAATAAAAATTTAAAGAATGGTGATTAAAACTTGATAAAACCAAACCAATAATGGCTGCCACGTCATCACTACTACTGTTCACACAATATTTTTTTTCTTTTTCGAGCTCAAATTTTAGATTCTTAGTTTCATCTTATTGTTTCATTAGTTTCATGTCTTGATTCTAGAATTAATTAACAACTAGTAATCACCTACTTAGTTGTAGATTAATTGTTGAATTCGTTTCTTTTGTGTCTTCATTATTTGTGAGCTCTTCTCGTTTTTAACTCGTTGTAACTTATTTATTTCAAGTTCGTAAGTAAATGTTATTTTGTGTCTTGAGTAGATCAAACAAGAATCTATTCCGGCCACCAAGTAGAATTGACATCCTATTGACTACCGGAGTATAAGTAACTTTCAATATTCGCCGCTCCAAGTGTGAGAATCACAAAGGTGAGTGTATACGAGTGTTGGTGAGGAGCTTTACTACTAATCTTGTTTGTTCATTTTGTAGGTTTAATGGGTGATATAAGCGGAACATGACTTCGATAGCTGGGGATTATTGTGACTACAATATGGGAGACTATGATTGTAGTGAGGGTTTTTATGGCTACGAAGTTGAGGGAGATTGCAGAGTCTATAAAAATAGCCATGATCAAAACATAGGCAGATTTGAAAGTTACTGTTTTAAGGGAGAAAATGAGGTGAATGAAGTGCGTAGTGCTTATGGTGACTTTGGAGATGATGTAGGACCTCGTGATGGATCTTATGATAAAGTTGGGACATGTGAGGAGTCTTGCACTCCCCACTCCGAACCTAGATTTGGTGTTAGGTATAACCCTTTCATTCGCAAACCTTATGAGAGCTATGATGAGAGTACACATGAGGAGTGTGAAGATTCATGTTCTCCACCTTGTAGTACTTCTTATCAAGGTCGATATAGTGTGAATGGTTATACTAGATATAGTGTAGGCTGTCCAATGAGAAGAAGAGGGTATGCATCTCCAAATCTGAGAGGTACTCATGTGCTTTACAATGTTGATCCGAGAAGGAGTGTACACTCCAGAAAGGTGACCATTTGTGGGATACCGGGCTGCCTCGTTGTGTTAAATGATAGGTACTATAGAAACTACATTATTCTATCCATGGTTGATTACTTTGGGTTATTTTGTGAGCCTTTACTTGTTCCATACTTCTTGGACAGGTTTAAGGTTACCGAGAGGGTAAAAGTTGTCTTCTCCCAATTTAATTACCATGAGGAGGTGTGGTGTGATGTTTTTACCATAACCTATGGTCATGTGAGCTTGGGCGTCGATTGGTTTGCACAACATAAAGTTCCAAATATGCAAAATTGGCCTAATATTATAAGAGACCGATGGGGAAATTGCCTTGAGACGTACATTCTGCCCGAGCCACAAAAAAAAGTTCCTACCTACTCCAATTCGAATTATTATGAGAGACAAAATATTGAGAGGAGTAAGGGAGTGAAAGGTGGTAATCCGAGAGTGGAAAAAGGAGAGATTGTGTTGAGCGAAGTGAGGGGATTACCACCAAACCGTGCTAACTTTAGTTGTCCTTCTATTTCTATGGACATTTGTGCAGGTACCAACATGGCAAGCGAAGGCGACCAATGTCAAAAGGAAGTTGCTGCCCAAGCTTATGGAGGACCTTCACCTCACGGCAAGAAAGAGTCTACTCAAGATCTTCAAGGTAAAATAGCTAACTCTTATACTTTAATGCATGTGAATGATAATTGTATGGCTAGTAATCCATTGAGTGTGAATAGTAGCTTACTTATTTATCAGTCTAATGATTTCTTGCCTCTTGTTGATGATGTATGTGTTGTGAGTGTGGATACACTAGTTGATCCTATTGATGATGAAATTGACTCCTCTTGTGAGATCAATTTATGTCCACCTAGTGTTGAAGCCTATATGTTGAATGGAATTACATCATCTTGTGTAATGGGTGTTGATCAACTTGTTTGTGAAAACTATCCACTACTTGAGTATGTGTGTGATGTGCTTAATAGGACTCAAGTGAGTGAAGTATTTGAAAATGTTAGTCAACAAAGTGAGAATAAACTCGAGAGCTCTTCTTGGGGTAATATTGTGTTTAAAACATCCTTGAAACTTGATATTGATCATTTAGAGAGTGAGGAACTTGCTTGTTCCAAATCTGTCTGTGAGGTAGATCACACTCTTTTTAGGTATAATGTCTTGTTTAAATATGATTTAAAAACTCCTAATGAACCTAGTGGTGATAATGATGGTATAGCTTGCCTTGGAAGCTATAGTTTATATACTAACCCACTATGGTGTGACAACATTCCTCCTAAAGAGGGAAATCTCTTCTTGGAAGATGAGAGTACTCTTAAGGGTAAGAAATGTGTAGTTGCGGAAGCTACTTCTTCTTCTACTTTGTGTGATTTCATTGTTGAGAGTACTCCTGGTGATTATTGGGAAACTAGTAGTGAGTACACAAATGAGAGCACCTTAGTAGAAGTCGATTTGAGTGATGCCTTTCTCTACTCTCTATTTGCTTTGGATGATATGTATGTTATTGTAGAGAGTATGTCATTTAGTTTAGGTGTAGACCACGGGAAAGGGAAGTGTTGTCGAGATCCGTGTCTATGGACACTTTTCTCATTTGACCCCGGTGCCAAATTTAGAAATTGTGATGTTGGTGCACCAATCTTGTTTCTTGGTCTACATGATAAGCAAAGTGTCATTCTTGATGTATCCTATAACCAAATCCTTTGTACATCTTTTATTGAGTTTTTAATATTCCTTTCGAAGGATTCTTGGTTATATTGCAAATATGTGCAACCTTGTCATGTAGAGATGATTTGTTATGCTAACCCTAACCCTCATTCCATGAGGAGTTTGTATTTGTTTGTCCTCTCTTCGGTTTTGCAAGGTTTGGATTCGAGGTTGAATCCTTTTCAAGAAGGGGGGGATGATACGGGACAAATGGCCATCTTATCTTTTGATGACATCTTTGGAGGCCAACATATAGAGGCTCAAGACTTGGTCACCTCAAGAATACAAGAACATGCATGGATGACCCGTTTTGAGAATAACTTAAAGCAATCTCGTGTGTGGAAGATTGCTTGGAGCATTTAAGATTGAGGACTCACGGTTTTAGACCTTAATTAATGGCATTTTGGACATTACACATGGTGTATTTACACACCATGGCCGCACCTATCATTAAGGGAAAAGTGGTTTTTTTGTCTTCCTTTGTAATACACTATAAATAGGTCATTTTAGCTCATTTCTTGACAGATTTTGAATGATGAAGAATTGAAAGACATATTTTCTCTCTTTTGAGAGTGTAACACCCTTAGTTGTAGGGCTTGGAAAAGCCATCCTTAGCATAGGGCTTGGAAAAGTCAATATTGATCATTGCTTGGAAACGGTAGATCTTGAGGTGAGTTCATTCCCTTGGTGGTCACCGTAACAGTGTGGTTTTGATTGTTACATTCATTAGGGGTTAGTGTTGAAATACACTTGGTTCTTAATCTTGTAATAATCTTGGTCTCACTATCTATCTTTATTTTCTATGCAATTTCCCTTGTGTTTGTGTTGAATCTGTGACTTATTTAATCTTATGTCATTGTTGCTGTTTTGGTGTTAAAATACACCTTGTATCTTGTAATCCTTGTGTTGTTATTGTTGGCCAAAAGTTTCTCTCAAAGAGGTCCTTGGGTTCTAGTTGATTTGTGGATTGTTTTGAGTAGTTTTTGAGCCTCCTCTTGTCTTTCTAGTATCAGGTGGGGTAGCGAGAGAGGTGTAAAAATTAGTTAGGATAAGGGAATATTTTGGGATTCGGGATTTAATTTGTTAGGATTGTTCGTATTTGTTTTCTTGTGGGAAAAGTATAGAAAGGATGAGGGTATGTGGTAAAATGAGCTAAAAATGAATAAAATTCAACTTCGGGAGGGACAAAATTAGGTGTCTACACTATTAAAAGCTTTTCTATTAGGGAACTCTTTTAAAAGTTGTTCTGTAAGATTTTTAAGATGTAGGAAAATTCTCTCAAAAGCTATTTTATTATTTATACTAGTAGGGAGGTTCTTCTAACCGACATACACCATGTGAACCGTCATAGTGTCCAACGTCTAATTCCCCAAAGAGGAAAACCTCACGTTGGGGAGAGGTGTCATACTCTTGCCAGGGAGTATAACCTGAGTTATGTGATCACATTTGTAACTGTCATCCATATAGAAATGGAATAAATTTGAAACTGTACCTACATTGGCTCGTAGTTCTAGGAAAGTAGGATGTGCTAACCCACACTTCCCGCTCGGTGCTAAATACTACTCCCTTTAATATGTATGCTTATACTATAGAAAATTCACTTTAAAACTAGTATAAGGGTTCATGATGAAACCAACTATATGTCTATTTATTTTAAATTGTAATTGAAGTTGTAAAGTGGATTCCATATCTAAGCTAAGACCAAAAGGTTAAATCTTGATAAAAATCTGAGAATAAACTAATCATAGGATGCCCAAAGCATAGTCATTCTTGAAATATCAATGTTCAAACTAGAGCTTAGTAACCCATGCATCAAATTCATATCAAAATTTCATAAAGCTCATGCTTGATAGTGAAAGCATTCATAAATCAAATTCTAAATCTGGAAAATAATATCATACGCATAAAAATACAAAAGTAGACATGCAATTCAACATCTAAATCATTTGAAACATCATAATATTCAAATAAAAACATTAAGGTATAAACCCTAATCTGAAATCAATGTATATTCATGTAGATTCATGTAAAATCATATTTAAAATAAGTTTTGAGCACAAAGGTGGAAGGATTACCCTTGTTCATAACTCCACATACCTTAATTGATGAACAAAGGAAGAAACTTAAACTTTGAGTTCCTATTTATGCTATTGAGGATTGATTCTTGAATATCTTGAATTGAGAATCTTGAATCTTGGGTTATCTTGGAAAACGAATGGTGGAATTTGGATTTCTTGGGGATTAAGTTTTGAAGCTCTAGGATTTCTTTGAGAGAAAGTTGATGAAATAAGAGTATAATAGGCTTAGAATGGGTTTAATTTTGTGTTTTTCACAAATTAAAGTCTTGCGAAAAGACCAAACTACCATTTTTAAAATTAACTTCGAAATTAGAAATCTCAATTTTGGCAAGCAGCGCGACGTGGTACCTATCGCGGTGCCGTTCTGGATAAGGGATGAACGCGATTTCAGCCCTTAGCGCGATGCGGTGTAATTGCATTGCATCACTGGAAAAAGATGAGTGACATTTTCCACCCCTCCATGATGCAATACCTGTCCCATTGAGTATTTTAACGCGATGCAGGCCAATCGCGGTAAGCTACTGGAAAAGGGACAAATAGGAATTTGGGCTTCCCCGCGACGTGGGCTAATCGCGGTGTCTCACTGAAAATCAGACAATTGCGATTCTGCACCTCACCGTGACACAGTACTACTGCGGTGCTCTACTATTTTTCACTAAAAATGCCATAACTTCGCAACCGAGTATTAAATTAATGTGAAATTGGTATCGTTGGAAAGCTAATTCAATGATCTACAAATTGATGGGTCTAAAGCTGGAAAATTTCACACATTTAAAGAGTTATTCACCTTTGTAGTTGACCCTTGACACACTAGAAGCTAAACAGAACTAAAAAAAAGTATGGGGTATTACAACATCTCCCACTTATAAACATTCGTCCTCGAATGAGACTGGTTAAACTGTTGATACTGAGGAACTGAGGCTATAGGCTGGCATGCACAATTGAAACATGACTAAACTGATTTGCAAATACAAGAACTATCAAAAGAATGACTATATAAAGCTGAAGCTTGCAATGAAAAAAATGATTTGAGGGATACCTTGAGCTGAATCTGAATTTGCGGTGAAAAGATGTGGGTACTTAGTCTGCATATCTGATTCTACTTCCCAAGTATCTGCCTCAATGGATTGATTCCGCCAAAGAAATATGACTAAGGAAACTTCTTTGTTCCTTAGTCTACGAATCTAGCGATCAAAGATTTCAACTGGAATCTCTTTATAAGAGAGGTTATCCCGAATGTCTGTGCTTTCTAAGGGTACTACAACCGCTGGATCACTAATACACTTCCTTAACAAGGACACATGAAACACAGGATGAACGAATGACAAGTCTACAGGAAATTCAAGCTCATATGCCACCTTCCCAACATAGCTCAATATCCTGTAGGGACCAACGTAGCTGGGACTAAGTTTCCCATTTTTTCCAAATCTCTTTACCCCCTTCATGGGTGAAACTTTCAAATAAACTAAGTCATCAACTTTAAACTCAAGATCTCTTTTCCTCACATCTGCATAAGATTTTTGAAGACTCTGAGTTGTCTTCAACCTTTGTCGAATCAATTGTACTTTTTCCATAGCTTCTAACACCACATCTGGCCCTATCAACGCAGCCCCACCCACTTCGAACCAACCGATAGGTAACCTACATCTTCTCCCATAAAGAACCTCAAACGGATCCATCTGAATACTAGCATGGTAACTGTTATTGTAGGTGAACTTAATCAACGACAAATGCTCATCCCAACAATCCTTGAAATCAAGCACACATGCCCTCAACATATCTTCTAAAGTTTGAATGGTCCTCTCTGCCTGATCATCTTTCTGAGAATGAAAAGCTGAGCTAAGATGAACAAAAAAACTTTATAAAAGTGAGAGGTAAACTGAGTACCCCTATCTAAAATGATAAATGAAAGAACTCCATGCAATCTAACTAATTCTCTAATATATAGCTTAGCATAATCTTCAGCTGAGTAGGACGTATAAACTAGTAGGAAATGGGCTGATTTGGTCAACCTGTCTACAATAACCTGAATCAAATCATGCTGAAGTCGCAAATGAGGTAACCCTGTTACAAAATTCTTATTCACCTCTTCCCACTTCCAAGTGACAATATTGATCTCTTGCAAAGTGCCACCAAGACTTTGGTGCTCTACCTTAACCTGTTGACAAACTGAACACTTAGCTATGAACTCTGCAGTATCTTTTTTCATACCACTCGGCCAATAGATTTTTTGTAAATCTCGGTACATCTTAGTAGCACTAGGGTAAATGGAGTAACGCACACCATGCACTTCAGCCATAATTCATTGTCTCAAATCATCAATGGACGACACACATAATTTACTCAGTATCTCAACACACCATCACCCCCTTAGGAGAAAAAATCTACCTTCTAATCTCTGACCGACTCCTTCAACTTAGCTAGAACGGGATCCTTATCTTGTTTCTCCTTCACCTCAGAAACTAAAGAAGATTTTGCACTATTCTGGACCCAAACATTACCCTCAGCCAAACAACCTAAACGAACACCCAATCTAGAAAATTGATGAACTTCTCAAACTAGGTCCTTCTTATCATTCTCCACATGAGCAACACTACCCATAGAAAGTCTACTAAGGGTATTTTCCACAACATTGGCCTTCCCCGGATGATACAAAACACTCATGTCATAATCTTTCAACAATTCTAACCACCTTCTCTGACAGAGATTCAACTCTCTCTGCGTAAACACATACTGCAAACTTTTGTGGTCTGTAAATGCATCAAAATACACCCCATAAAGATAGTGCCTCTATATTTTCAAAGCAAACACAACAATAGCTAATTTAAGATCATGGGTAGGATAGTTCTTTTTGTAAGGCTTAAGTTGTCTAGAGGCATAGGCTATGACCTTACCTCTTTTCATCAAAACACAAAACAAACCAACTCAAGAGGCATCACAATAGACAACGAATCCATCTGTACCATCACGTAATGCTAAGACTAGGCCTAAAGTGAGTCGAGCCTTAAAATCCTGAAAACTCTTCTCAGAAAAATTTGACCACTGAAACTTAACTTTCTTTTGAGTTAATTTGGTCATGTGAGATGCAATGGACCAAAACCCCTCAACAAACCGTCTATAATAGCCAGCTAAACCCAAGAAACTTTTGATGTCTGATGGAGAAATGGGTCTAGGCCAGTTTCTTACTGCTTCGGTCTTTTGAGTATTAACTCTAATGCCATCATTGAAAATAATATGATCGAGGTAAGCTACTGATCTTAGCAAAAATTTACACTTGTTGAATTTGATGAACAGATGATGATCTCTAAGAGTTTGCAACAAAATTTTAAGATGGTCTGCATGGTCATCCTCACTACAGGAATAGACAAGTATATCATCGATAAAGACTATGACAAACATATCTAGGTACTGTTTGAACACTCGGGTCATCAAGTCCATGAAGGTTTCTAAGGAATTTGTTAGCCAGAAAGACATGACTAGGAATTTAAATTGACCATAATGGGTTCTGAAAGTTGTCTTCAGAATATCACATTCTCTTACTCTAAGCTAATGATAGCCAGATCTAAGGTCTATCTTGGAGAAATAATTTTCACCTTGGAGTTGATCAAATAATTCATCAATTCTGGGGAGACGATATCTATTTTTAACTGTGACTTTATTCAGCTGACGATAGTCAATGCACATACGCAGAGAACCATCTTTCTTATGCATGAATAGGATGGGAGCACCCCATCGAGAAATATTGAGCCTTATGAAACCCTTATCTAAGAGGTTTTTAAGTTGCTCTTTCAACTCTTTAAGTTTGGCAGGAGCCATACGATATGGAGAAATAAAGATGGGTTGAGTATCAAGAAGAAAATCAATTCTGAATTCTATTTCCCTTTCAGGAGGTACCCCTGGCAACTCTTCAGGAAAGACTTTCGAAAACTCATTTACTACCCGGACTGACTGAATGCTTGGAGCCTTAGACTTGGCATCTTTGAATTGAACAAAATGATAGATAGACCCTTTTGATATCAACTTTTTGGATTTAAGATAGGATATGAAATGACTCTTGGAAGACACTGAATTACCTTTTCATCCAAAGACTGGCTCATCAGGAAACTAAAACTTCACCACTCAATTGCGACAGTCTATAGATGCATAAAAAATAGAGCCAATCCATACCAAGAATAAGGTCAAATTCAACCATGTCTAATTCTATCAAATTTTCTAACATGATCCTATGAAGGACAGTGATGGGACACTTTCTATAGATTTATTTGGCAATAACTGATTCACCTACTGGAGTAAAAATGGAGAAGGTCCTAGAAAGCTTTTCAGGATCTATTCCAAAATTACCGCAACTAACGGAGTCACATAAGAGAAATTTAACCCAGGATCTAATAACACATAAACATCAAAATGAAAGACACGAAGCATACCGATAACAATATTTGGTGAACTCTCTTGCTCCTGGTGTGATAGTAATGCATAGAATCAATTTTGGCGCTGATCGCCATCGATTCTGGATTATGCACCCTGAGGAGGGGCTGGGTGACCTACAAAAGCTAGTGCACTAGTAGCTTGAGTCTGGGGATGAATATCCCTACTTCCTTGCATAGCATACCGATACTCTTTGATTTTGTAGCCCAACTTACCATATCCAAAACAAGCTTTCTGACCCAACAAGCACTCACCAAGATAATTCTTACCACATCTAGCACACACAGGATAACTAGGTCTTCTACCCACATTATTCTGAGATCTAGACATAGAATTCCTACCCCACTTCTCCTACTTGGTTCTGTGTGAGGGAGCACTGGCTAAAGATGGTGCCGGCAAGGGCGAGCGACTCTGAAACTACGGATGATTTCCCCCTGCAAATCTTAATTGGCCATACTCAAACTGCCCAGTTTTAGCCTTTTCATTTCCTCTATCTCTTCCCTTCAACTTTTCTACCTCAATCTGTTGGGCATGAGTCATCAATCTAGAAAGTTCCATATCTCTAATAAACATGGCAGTCCTACACTCCTTGACTACCAATTTGGACACTCTGGTAACAAACTTACTCATACTAGATCTAGTGTCAGCTATCAAATCAGGAGCATACTTGGACAACTGATTGAACTTAAGACAGTACTCCTTCACTGTCATTGAGCCCTGCCTCAGGTTCATGAACTCCTAAATATTTTCTTCCCGTAACTCACATAGAAAAAACCTATCTAGAAACACGTCCAGAAACACCTATCAACTCATAGAAGCTGCATTCTCACCCCTACCTTTATTCCACATAACAACCTAATCATAAGCAATATCCTTCAACCTATAAGAAGCCAATTCTACACTCTTCTCTTTAGTAACATGCATAACTTGGGTGATCTTTTACTCCACATCAAGATACAACTATGGGTTCTCACCTATCTTGAACCCAAAGAATTCGGGCGGATTCATCTTTATGAAGTCATGAAATCTGGCAGCAGCTAAATCACCTTCTTACTGATACGGGATTGTAGCCTATTGGTTTCCCTGAACATTGACAGTCATAGCTTGGGCCAATGCCTGAAAGGCAGCCCAAAATTTGGCATGAGACATATCTTCATTTAAAGGATCAATATGTTAGGGTGGCTGGTTATCATTTCTGCGGGTATTAGCTCTACGAGGAGGCATTTTCTATCATGAAAGAGCATAAGTTAAAAACAAATAGTGATGGCTATAAGCACGATGGATTATGAAAGAAAGGAGATAATTTCCTAAAATGTCCCATAGCCTCTTGCTCATAAATGTGGCGCGCTTCACATCCATGATCAAGACTCTACATAATGCGGCTTGTTACACTCCCTTAGACTCGCTAAACTTAGGCTCTGATACCAAGTTTGTAACACTCCAAAAATGGGTCCTGAGATGTCACACAGTGCTCAAGACTATAAGTAGTCTTAAGATAACTCTATAATCCTTCTACTAGGTTTGAAACTCATATCAATGTAAACTAATCGAGCAACGATGCTGAATTATATCAAAATTGACTGAAATCCACTAAATATACTGTTTGAAAAACTAATACTGAAAGTCTGAATAATAGCTAGTAGTCCGACAAGCCTCTACTAATAAGAACTAGATAGCCGTTGGGATAAACCCCCAACTAACTCAAACTAAATTGAAGATAACTAATCAAATACTATAAAAAAAGGAAATCTGGATAAATAGGCCCTCAAACCATAAGGAATCACCAACAGTCGGGAAATAGATGGGATGCCCAAAATTACTCACGTTGCTGAGACTAAGCACCTAAACCTACATTATTAAATATTGTAGCACATAGACGTCTATGTAGATCAGTACTTTGAAGATGTATTGAGCATGTGGGGGTGAATGCATAAGTAAAAATAATATCCCAATGTTATCAAACTTAAAAAATATGCATGCTAAACATAATGACTCACATTGGCTTGAATAATTGAAAGTTGAAAATAATCAATCATAAACAACAACACATATTGTGTAAATCTAGTGAGCTCACATTTAAAGTCTGAAAGTTGAACTGTTATCTGTTTTTCTTTTCTGTTAAGCTATAGAAAGCTCTATTAAAAGCTTTTCAATTAGGAATTCTTTTAAAACCTGCTCTGCAAGGTTCTTAAGCTGTAGGGAAATTCTCACAAAAGTTGTTTTATTATTTTTACTAGTAGGGAGGTTCTTCTATCCGACATACACCATGTGACCTGTTATAGTGTCCAACGTCTAGTTCCCCTAAGAGGAAAACCTCATGTTGGGGAGAGGTGTCATACTCTTTCCATGGAGTATAACCTGTGCTAAATGATCACATATGTAACTATCATCCATATAGAAATGGAATAAATATAAAAATGTACCTATGTTAGTTCGTAGTTCTAGGAAAGTAGGATGCACTTAATCGACACTTTCTGCTCGGTGCTAAATACTACTTCCTTTAATCTATATGCTCATTCTGTAGGAAATCCACTTTAAAATTAGTATAAGGGTTCATGATGAAACCAATTATATGTCTATTTATTTTAAACTGTAATTGAAACTGTAAAGTAGATTTCATATCTATGCTAAGACCAAAAGACCAAATCTTGATAAAAATCTAAGAATAAACCAATCATAGGATGCCCAAAGCATAGTCATTCTTGAAATATCAATTTTCAAACTAGGGCTTAGTAACCCATGCATCAAATTCATGTCAAAATTTCATAAAGCTCATGCTTGATAACGAATACATTGATAAATCAAATTCTAAATCTGGAAAATAATGTCATAAGCATAAAAATACGAAAGTAGACATGAAATTCAACATCTAAATCACTTGAAACATCATAATCTTCAAATAACAACATCTGGGTATGAACCCTAATCTAAAATCAATGTATATTCATGTAGATTCATGTAAAATCATAATTAAAAAAAGTTTTGGGCACAAGGGTGAAAAGATTACCCTTGTTCATAACCCCAAATACCTTAATTGATGAATAAAGGAAGAAACTTGAACTTTGAATTCATGTTTGTGCTCTTAAGGAGTGATTCTTGAATATCTTGAATTGAAATTCTTGAATCTTGGGTTATCTTGGAAAAAAATGGTGGAATTTGGATTTCTTGGGGATTAAGTATTGAAGCTCTAGGGTTTCTTTTAGAGAAAGTTAATGAAATAAGAGTATAATAGGCTTAGAATGGGTTTAATCTTGTGTTTTTCACAAATTGGAGGCTTGAGAAAAGACCAAACTACCCTTTTTAAAATCAACTTCGAAACTAGAAATCTCAATTTTGGAAGGCATCACGACGCAACACCTATTGCGGTGCCATTCTAGATAAGGGACGAACGTGATTTCATCCCTTGACGTAACACGGTGAAATCGCGTTGGGCTCACTGGATAAGGGACATGTGCCATTTTGCACTCCACCGCGACACGATGTCTGCCCCATTGGGGATTTTGCCACGATACAGACCAATCGCGGTGAGCTTCTGGAAAATGGACAAACAAGAATTTGGGCTTCATCGTGACACGAGATAATTGCGGTGCCTCACTAGAAATCAGACAATTGCTATTCTGTACCTCACCGGGATGCGGTACTATCGCAGTGCTCTATTGTTTTTCACTAAAAACGCCATAACTTCTCAACTGAGTATCGAATTAATGCGAAATTGGTATCATTGAAAAGCTAATTCAATTATCTACAAATTGGTGGGTCAAAGCTAGAAAATACCATACGTATAAAGAGTTATTCACCTTTGAAGTTGACCCTTGACACCTAGGAGCTAAACGAAACTAAGAAAAGTATGGGGTATTACAATGCACAACTGCAAGTATAAACTCTCCCCAAAACCTGCTTGTTAGATGCCCTTGAAATTTGACTGCTCTAACTGTCTCTAAAACATGTCTATGTTTTCTCTGCATTATACTATTTTGGTGTAGTTGATGTGAACAAAAAATTTGATGCATTATCCATAATTTTTGAACAATTCATTACACTGAGAGTTAAAGAACTATCCGCCATTATCTGATCTAACAACCTTTTTCGACAACTCAAACTAAGTCTTAACCATTAAAACAAAGTGTTTTAAGATACTAGAAACATCTTATTTAAGGTGCATTATAAATACCCAAAGTCCACCTAGAATGATCTTCAACCAATGTAAGAAAAAAAAAAAACTTCATGTTATTATGTGTAGCAACATTGTATGCTCCTATACATCTATTTGAATCAAATCAAAATAGTTGACACTTCTACTATTACTGATTTGAAATGAAAGCCTACTTTATCTTGCTAATGAACGTATATTACAATGAGATAATGCAAGGTTATGATTAGTCTTTAGCATACTAATCTTTCTTATTATATTCATAGGCATATGCCCTAGTCTTCTATGCCACACATCATCACCATAATCATTTCTTTAGCTACTATTAATGATCTGGTATCCTATTCTTGTGCTTGATGTTGTCTTTGTGCTCTCAGAAAGGATACTCCTTTTTTCTCTTCATCAATCTCCTTCACCTTTTCAGTGAAGAGATCCTGAAGGATGAAAAAATTTAGAAAGACTAAAGCATAACAATTCAACTCTATAATCAATTTAGATAGTGACAAAAGGTTGAACTTAAAAGATGTACACATAACATATCTTTAACTACATCACCTTCTATTAACCTTGTATTTCCTGAGTGAGTACTAGTGGTTGAATCTCTTTTAGCCAAATGAATCTTTCCTAGATTGGTCACTGTCAATTCATGATTCAATAAGGATTCAATACCTACCATGTGGATAGTAGCACCACTGTCTACAATCCACTTTACACAACTATCACTAACTATTTTACATAAAGACGTAACTGCAAATATACTTTCTATATTTTCACTTAAGTCCTGCAATTTTAGCTTGTTTAACACGTCCAGTATTTAATTGTGTTGGTTTGGAGTGAAGGGACTGATCCTCTTCTATAGCTAGTTCCTAGCTGAGAATAGTACTGAGAATAGGATTGTATTGCTCATTACCATACCTCTGAGATCTTTGTATTGATATTTGTAGAGTAGGACATAAACTAAGGTCTCTTACCCCTTTCACCAGTGATCCATCTGCAACGTGAACCATATTGACCCTACTTTTATCCTTCCAATCGGATGGATATCCAATTGTCTGACACTATTTTTTCTTTAATTCATCTCTAAAATAATCTCTTAATACTCCCATTAATAAACCTTAACTTGTTCTTCGTAAGAAGATTCAACTATATTGCATGACTCCACAATGTGTAATTCTCTATTTCGACGAGTTGTATCCCAATTTGTACAGCTTCGGTATATCGAAAGATGAGAGAAACAATGGATCATCATGATCAATCTTTTTCACCATTTTCTCTCAATTACGAACTCAAATATGAAGCAAAAACAAAAAAAAATAGTAGAAAATATTAAGATGTTGATCAATTCTGAGATCGACAATTCTCAATGTAGTCATTTCGCTCAGATACAATGATAATTTATACATTAAACACTGATCTAAAGTAGCATTCCAGGGAATTTAGAAAATATCAGTTCTTTCTCTCTCACACACAATTCTCACACACAATTCTATTATAAAGATGAAATAAAAACTTCTACATGATGATTGAACTAACTATGTAATTCATCTACCATACCTCTACTTATATATACACTAGCACTAACCGATTTAATACAAAATATCTGATACTTATATATACACTAGCACTAACCGATTTAATACAAAATATCTGATATGTACAGTTGTCAATTAATCAAAGAAATTTGAGTAGAGGGTGACAAAAAAATCTTTAAATTAAAGCACATTCAGTATATAATATGATGCATAATAACTGGCAATCTATAATAAACTAATCAAATAATTGATAATATTTACTAAAAATGTCCAGGAGAATCCAAACAGAGAGTACGACACACCATTCCTCTCAAGATATGTTTTCTTTAGCTTATTGAAATGCATCTTCTTTACGTATTTCAATATTAGATCGAATGACCTTTTGCTCCATGGGTACTCCTCAAAGAATTCTATATAATCAACCATCTTGATGATGTCCACCTCGATGCTCTTTAATTCATCCTGAGCGAGAAGAATAGTGTGGACAAACCACACCAGACAACACTTGTATTTATCCTTCTTGTCCAACCTATCTTCTCTCATAAGCTTCAACAACCTCTTCACACTAATCTTCTTCTTTTAGTTATCCTTTTGTAAAAAGCTCCACCCTTCTTATTCACCCGATTGTACTTAGAATCACGGGGATATTTTGAATAATTAAACCCAGTGATCAATGCAAACTCCTTCAAGCCTAAACAAGTTGGTCTGTCATTTATGCAAAACCAACTCTTATTCTCCTCCGGGTCTTCCTTACTCTACGCAGCTAGGTGTAATAGACAAGCTATCCATTGAACTTGATAAACTTAGGCAACTTTCATAAGACCCCAAAACACAACCGCTTGAACCTAGCTTTAAGATTTTGATCATTCAAAACCTTTATAAATTGCTCGAAGAGTGTCATCCTTGATCAAACTGAAATTTTGACCCAATATCATCAGAAATAGAGTGGAGACCGTAACTCTCACCAGAAATGTACCTAACACGATGAGGCACAGACAACGTCTCCTCATCTACCTCCTCTTCAATTCCATTTTTTTGCTCAAAATATCTCCGACTAAACTCCCTGCATATTTTCTTCATCAAATGACTCGTCTATTTCCGACTCTTCTACTTTAAATTCAACTCTTTTTCTTTTTGAAGTCCTCGAAGCTTCTTTCGCTCTTCTTTTAATACCCGTATTTTGCAATGAAGCTCTACCTCTAGTCATAGTTTTTTAGAAGATGTACAATAGACCAAACAGTCTATTAAAAGGATGACACTATTTAAAGCAATAGAAACGGCAAAATACAAAATCAAACCCAGAAAATACCATTATAATGAAGAAAAAGAACTCAGAAAATCTAAGAAATCAAATATTGAATGAACCGGAATTCTATTATCAAAATATGCATTTGCAAGAACATAAATAAATCAATTTCAAATCAAAACTAGCAAAATATAATGATATTTACCATCATAGTGAAGAAGAATACGAAAACAAAATACAAAAATTCAGAGTTTGATCATCAAATTCAAAAAAAAAAAAATTACAAAATTTAAAATGAAATGTTGATTACATTCCGACCAAAACTGATACACAATCATATAATTGAAGCTAAATAACACTGATTTTAACTGAATCACTTCCCTTATACAAAGAAATTTTGATTTTTTTTTTTTTGAAGAAATTCAATAGTCATAAACAAAAACAAAAACAAAAATAACCAATATATAGCTTAAAGTGACCGCAAGATCAATAACACTAATCTTACTATGAAGACGATGGAGATGCGGGGCTTGAACACTTGAAAATATCAATTGAAAATTGAGAAGTTTTTCCTTAGGAGAGCATAAGAATTTCAGAGGTCAGAGAGAGGGCGTTGGAATCGTCGAGTATTATTTTAAAGGAGTGGAAAGGGGTAAAGTATTTAAAAATATAACTTGGGTTCTACAAGTTTTAAAAATAACTATTTAACCTCTAACCACACACTTTTATTTTAAAACCTTAAAATCAAATCAAACAAATTTAAGGTATAGCTTTTTCGAAATAAGTTTGTATGGTGTTTCTTTCCCAAATCTTCTCCAGTAACCAGGAATGTCATTTATGTATTAAGTTGCAGTGACCTGGAATTTCTTTCGTTTTCTATATCTGGGCAAGAAGCTAGCTACGAAATGGAGAAATGAATTAAGGAGTTAAATCAGGGAAAAAGAAGATATGAAGTGACAATAGAGAAATCGAACTAGCAATTTAGTATAAATTCATCACAAAGGTTCCATCATTCCAACTACATATACTTGATATGATTAAGATATATGTTCACACTTCGGTAGTATCTCTTCTGCTTCACGTATGTTTCATGGGTTTTTGCTTAACAATATCTCATATATAAAACAAAGTATGGTACTTTATGCACCCTTCAGTGTAATTCTTGAATTCCAACTGTATCATCCTCTGGCATAATACATATATGTATTATATATATATATATATATATATATGATCCTAAACTTAACATTAAATTATAATTTTGAGCTTAAACTTTAATAGTGCACAAACAAAACCTTTAATTATTCAAAACCTGAACAAATATGACCTCCAATTTTGCAACCTCCATGCGTGAGTTTCACTTGTGCCTACGTGGAAAGGTAATTCAATCACACAATGCCACGTTAAAAGGAATGACATGGCATGATGCGGTTTCACTTAAAACGACGTCATTTTGCTTCTATAAGTCAAAACGACGTCGTTTTGCTTATTATTATTATTATTATTATTATTATTATTATACAAAATTTTCATCTTAATAACATTTTATTAATAGCGTTAATTTAATAACATTAATTTAATATACTACTACTGTCCTTAATAACGTTTTAATAAAGTTAATTTAATAACATTTTAATAACGTTAATTAAATAACATTTTAATAATATTAATTTAAAAATATTAATTTAATAAAGTTAATTTAATAATATTTTAATAATATTAATTTAATAACGTTAATTTAATAATCTTAATTTAACACCGTTTTATTAATAACTTTTTAATAATGTTAATTTAATAACGTTTTAATAACGTTAGTTTAATAACATTTTAATAACGTTAATTTAATAACATTAGTTTAATAACATTTTAATAACGTTAATTTAATAACATTTTAATAACGTTAATTTAATAATATTTTAATAACGTTAATTTAATAATATTTTATTAAAACTATAATTTTTTTATTTATTATTAGTATAATTTCATCTTGAGCTGAAAATAATGAAAAAATAATAGTAAAAAGTCATTTAAATAAATAAAAAGGAATTAGTAAGGGCTTAATAGTCATTTTACCTTTTTTTTTTGGTTGGAACACTCAAAATTTTAGCCCAACGTGCCTAGTTTTGCGTGTACAACACGTATTTTGCCACATCGGATTGGAGGTCATATTTGTGCAATTTTAAATAATTAAAGGTTATATTTGTACACTGTCAATGTTATAATTTGGTGTAAAGCATAGAGTCATATTTATGTAATATGTCTTATCCTCTCTTTTGTAAGATAACAATTCAAAATTAGTGTAATCACTTATCTAACACCTGCTTGATATTATGTAAATAACAAACGATCGTACGTATAATTGTTAAGCCAATTGAAAAAGAAAAAAGAAGAAGAAGAGAATAGAGTGAAAGAAATCGTGGAGGAGACATTGAACTAATTAAGATAATAGAGCATGTATTATGAAAATTGGGTTGCAATACAACCACAACTAACCACCAAAGTTTCAATACAAAGCTCATCGACTATGCCTCCAAAAGACACAAATAAAAGAGAGAGAGACAACTGATACAACATAGAATATAATGGATCCACATGCAGGATCACACTCCATCCATGCATCTTATTCTTCTCCACATCATGATATTAAATTGTGATGATTGGATCATCCTTACTGGACTCTGCATTGCCACAATAAACCAACATTAACCGATTATCTTCTCGCATAGAGAGCACATGAAGTTGCTACTGTTGGTGTAACAATTGATAGTATGCAAATATGCTTCTTTTTGTAACATGTTAGATCGTATAATATATAATACTAGCTATATGCTGTAGAAATCTGTCAATCTGTATCCCAAAATAGCCCACTTTTAAAACACGGTAATAGTATAAAACTGTGATATCCTTTTACGTTATTGGCATATCTATATTTAAGTTATACAGTGAAACACTATATAAAAAAGATTAATACTATCAATGCACAAAACATAGTACGTAGATCTAGCGGGAAGAAGGAAAATGAACGTACTTGGAGCAGTCAGTGGAGGGGCTGATCTTGTAAGGGATGTTGACGCCACAAGCAGCAGGGAGACCAGCAGCTTTGGCCACATCAATGCCCTTAATAGCACTAGCGGCTGATTTCAGGCAAGTACAGGCTGTCTTCCTGTCCGCTGGAGTCTTGGCTGCACCCAACAGACCCTTAATACCACCACAGCAGCCACCGAGAGGACCACGACCCGTCAAATAAGGGAGGCAAGGAGCCACGCCACCTGTAACCTGACCGCATGTCAGTGCCTCTGCATAGGGTGCAACCACCACCATGCAAAAAAGCACGAAGCATGCAATCTTGCCAACCATGTTCTGTTACAAAAACTAAGACAGATAAAACAATACAGAGAAGGAGAGTAGTGGATTGAGGATACCACAAATGTTTTGCTTGAGTGTTGGGTAAAGAAACTAGTGAGACTTAACGGTATTTATAGAGAGAAAATTGGGACTAAATTAATGGAGGAATGAGAAAAATAGTTAGGAGTTGGGGGTTTATTAAATCCAATTGATAGTGTATTAAGGAGGTGTCCACTGGCTATGAAGTGATCAGATTTAGGGTGCATTCGTATGGAGAAAATGTTTTCTAGTTTTATTCTATTGGTAAACTTAAAGAAGGATTAAAAAAAAGTTCTGATGCTAAAATTTTTGAAAACCAAGTTTTTTAAAAACCAGAAAATAATTTTTCTAATGAAACTAGCGAAAACAATTTTCATAAGTAATATTTCTCAACACACCTCATCTTTACTCTCACTTTATAGCTCCCATTCCTGCTACCTCCTCCACCTACCATAATATTTGTGCCTCTAGATTATATATTACATTTTAAAGATATTTTTTTAACTTAAGTAACTAAAGTTTTTCCTTTCTTTCCCTTTCCTTCTTTTCAATCTAGTCAACTTAATTTTAGTGAATAGTTTGTGAATTATCTATGTGCATCAATATTGCAGTGGTAAATCTGTATTCACTCTTGCTTTCTCATATACTTCCTCTTCTTTTATCTGTTTTAGGTTGAGTATAATTTACATTTTTTATTTAAGAAAGTATTTATTAAAATTTTGTTTATTAAATTATATTTTGAAAATTAAATTTAACTATTAATATTTTTATGTAACTACTTATTAATGAAGCTAATATTTGAAAAATCTATTTTAATTTATCAAAAAATAAGTAAAAATAATAATATAAAAGACAAGTAAAAAGAAAATATTAAGGAGTAATAAATTGGATGTATAAACTTAACCACCTGATATTTTCACGAATTCACAAACAAATGTGATATTTTCATAATTTACTCTTATCATCTTTTTAGTGTACTTTTTATTCATGTGGCATATTCATTAGTATTAAAATTAAAAGTGGATGACCTTTTTACAACTTTACAATATTTATACTTTCAAAATTTTAATTTTAAGGACAATGAAAAAAAAAATTAATTCTATTTTATTTTTATAAATTTACAAAAATAAAATAAATTGAATATGTATTTTAATAGCGTAGATAAGTAAAATGATACAGAGAGTAGTACTAAATGGAGTATTACTTCTTTTGTTTATTTTTATTTATTATATTTTTCTTTTAGGGGGCCAATTTAACTAATTATAAATTGAATTAGATGTGTATTTTAAATTATATTTTTAATATTTGAAAATTAAATAAAAGATATTACTTGTAATTCTATTCATGTTAATATAACAAAAAAATCTGTTTAAAAATATTAATTAAAAATTATATAATATTAACTCTCAAAAAAGTACTCTCTGTTTAAAAAGGAATGATCGATTTTTTTTTAATTCATTTAAAAAGGAATAACTCTTTTTTTATGACAATACTTGAATTTTAACAAGCATGTTTAAAATTACAAATTAAAAAATATTTTATTATATTTTACATAATTTTAATTTAAAATTATAAAATTTCAAATTAAAATAGATCACTTGTTTTGACACAAAGGAAGTAATAAGTAGAAGGTAAAAACAAGCTAATGGAGTATTTGAGCATGTGAAACAGTAATCAATGCGACACACTCTTCTATGGATGCAACACACTCTTCTATGAAAAGAAGATTTCTTATCAATGGAATCAATCTAACACACTCTTCTAGGAAAAAGGTTAGTCCCATATGGAAAGGACAAATGTGAAATGGGCAACAATTTAAGTGCGCTTTTGATCATAAAAATTAAAATTTTTAAAGTTGAAATGGTAAGAATAACTATATATCTTAATAAATATAGATTTTTAATTATCATATTAAGCTCAAGTTTCAATTAAGTATAATGAATAATTTTCTCTTACCTATTGGTTATTCATATTTATAATTTATAATCACTCTCATATATTTAATCTCTTTATCTATTTTTTACTATTCACCTTTTTCAATTTTTTTCTTCATTTTTTCTTTTCCATTTTTTGTTGTTTTCTGTTTCTTTTTGCATTTTTTTTCTTTTCATTTTTTCTCCTTTATTTTTTCTTCTCTATTTTCTATTACCCTCTTTCTTTTTTTTGTATTTTATTTTCTTTTTTTTCTCTCATTTTTTTTTCTTTTCATTTTTCTTCTTCTTTTTATTTGTTCGAACTAACAAATATAAGTGCGAATAATAAAATACAAATACAAATGTAATCTATAACATACAATTATAAATGTAAAATATAACATACAAATATAAGTGCGAACTATAAAATACAAATACAAACGCAAACTATAACATACAAACACAAGTACTACCATTTGTATTTTTTAATTATTAAAAAGGAATAATTGATTTTCTTTCTACAAATATTTTTTTGTATTTATTGATACGAGTTGTATTTATTGATAAAAATAAATACAACTCAAATTTTTATACAAATACAATATATACAAATACATATTGTATTTGTATTAAATCATTTGTTTCATTTGCTTGTAATTGTATTTGTTTCAAGTGATATTTGTTTATTTACAAATATGAATGATAATTTTGATATACAAATACAAAACGGTACATTTGAATCAAATGATACATTACATATTTATATATTTTAGAATCAAGAAAATATAATTAATGCATTTATTTGTTGATATAAATACAAATGATAAATTATACATAGTCACGATTAAATACAATATGCAATCAATTTATAAATACAAATACAAATACAAAATAATTCTTTAAAAATAAAAAGGTATCAACAAAAATAGAATACAAATACAAGTATAAACCAAATATAATCTAAGTATACAAACACAATAAAATCATAATATAAATATAATTCAACATAATATGCAGTCAATTATAAAATACAAATATAAAACAGTTCTTTAAAATACAAGTGTGAATTATATTAAATATAAATAATGGTGCAAACTAACAAAGGCAAATACAAATACAAGTGTGAACTATAAAATATAAATACAAATGCAAACTCTAAAATATAAATACAAGCGCGAACTTTATAATATAAATACAAATACAGTTGTATCATGATAAAAAAAATATAAATGACGGTGTGACTACAAATACAATAAACAATTGTGGTATTTACGTTATCATCCATGACTTGTGCTCGACTAGTCATATTTTTCAAAAATATAAAAAATATAAAATAGAATAAAAAAATATAAAAAAAATAAATACAAAAAAGAAAATAAAAAATTCAAACAACAAAAGAAAAGAAGAAAGAGAAATAGAAGTTAGAGATTAAAGAGAGAAAAAAAAAAAGAAAAAAAAAAAAGAAAGAAACTAAAAAAAATAAAAATAGGAAAAAATAAAAAGAAGAAAAATTGGGAAAACACAAAAAATAAAAAAAATAATTGTAGTGTTTTTGGCGAGACTAAATATGTAGTGTATTTATGTTTTTTTTTGTAAATATAGATTACTGAGTAAAAGTGAATACAACGGCTGAAAATCGAATACAGCGGTTATAAATGATAATTATGTAAAATATGGTTATGAAAGGAGGATTTTTATAGCAAAGTGCCGCTATTTCTGAAAGATTCCCAATTTGAAATTGTGTTTGTTCATGAATATAATTTGAATTATTTTTAAATTTTTATGAGAGAAAAAAATGAAAAAAAGTAAAAACAATTTTTTCTTGTTTTTCACCTTTTCAAATATTTCAAGTTGTATTTGGAATTCTCATGAGCAAACATCAATTTGAAGTTAACTTTGACATAAAAAGAATACTATTATTTTTGAATTTTTTTTTTAAAAAAATATAACCAAACGAATCCTAATTATCGACTGAGATCGAAGAACTTACTCCTGTATTCCTTTTAATTACTCCATTTCATTTTTCATGAATCAATTTTACTAAATTTTCAAATTATATTATATTAAATTAATTTATTATTTTAATATTAAAATTTAAATATTTGAAAATTACATGAAAAATATTATAAATTATACTTAATTTTTATCTTTTTAATTTAATTAAGAAATATAGCTTAAATATTGATGAAAATTTATATCGTTTTACTTAAAAAAAAAAAACAATTAAAAAAAATGAAAGAAGTAATTGCTACAGCAGCCTATGAATATGCCATAATGCTCATTGCTCACACGGCTCACGCACCCACCAATTTAATTTAGGAATAATTTCGTAAAAGTATGTACGGTGAACTTACATTGAAAATAAAGTCTGAAATTTATATTATAATTTCATAATTTAAAATTGATTTGGCTTATAAATAAAAACTATTTTTTCTGCGATTCCTTCTTCTTCTCAATTCCTTCTTTTCTTTTCTTCCTTCATTGGCATTTTCTTTTTTTTTTAAAAAAGATATGGGTAGAAATTTATTCGTCGACGTCAACTAAAAATCGTAAGTTTTGAATTTTTAATATTTGACTTAATTTGCTTCTTCATCATTCAATTTATGATCGGTTTTTTTTAATACTCCATCTTACGTTAAATAGGGCAGAATTGGTTCAACCATATTGAAACTCGAATTTTTGAAATAAGATCTGTTTTGAGTGGGTACGATTACAAAAGATCGTTTATATATTGAGGAGTCCAAATATGAAATTTTGAATGATTTGGTGTAGTTTTGAGATGAATTTGGTGTTTGAATTCTAAGAAGAAGATGAAGTCCATTTTTTTTTTTTTGCATAATAGTGTATACATTTGTATACTGTATTGTATAATGTTGAATATACAATACAATTCTTTTATTTTGATGATTTTCTTCTTCCACTAGATTTTATACACACTTATATAATGTGTATATATATTGTTTAAACATTATATATAGATTTGTACATATTTGTATGATTATGTATATTATTGTATAAGTGTATATATATATGCATACACACACACTCTCTCTCTCGATATACAACTTTATGCAAGATAATAAGAAATTTATAGTACGTTGATATACAATGTTATACACTTGTATATAAGAAATCGACTTCTTCTTCTTCCTTGATTCCAAGCATCAAATTCATTCAAGAACAACTTAAAAACTGCAACAAATCCTCCAAAAAGTTAGATTTAATTTTCTCAATACGTACATGTTCATCTATAGCAATACTCCCTTGAAGTGAAACTTATTATGAAATCAATAAGACTTTACTCGTTCTTCTTTTTCTTCCTTGAGTATTTTCTTAAATTTAACTCAAATATCTCTAAATCACTTCAAATTTCAAGTTTTGAGCTCCTATGAGTTCAACAAGAGATTAATGGGTTTTTTCTTGAATTTTTTTTTCATAGATTTTGTTGAATCCCTGAAGCATTTGAGTTTGAATTTTGATTTGAGATTTAGGTTTCTGGTGTTTGGGGTGGTTTTGACAAGTGTATAAAATTTTGGTTTGTTCTTGTTGTTTGGCTTGAGCTTGAGGGCCGTGCAATTTAGTAGTATTACAATGGTTAGAATCGTTGTATTTGTAATTTTATGTGAAATCAGATAAACTGAGATATAGGTGTTGCTCAAAATTGATTTTGATGATAAATGTAGCGCAAAGATGAAATTTGGTAAGTTTGGGTTGTTGAAATTGTTGATGAATACTGACTTAGAAGAGAAAAAACATGAAAATAGAAATAGTGTTTACTGAAATTGATTGATGAAAAGGAGGAATATGATGAAGACAAAGTGTTTCATATTTTGTCACTAAAAAAATATAGTTGAATGGCAGCAGCTACAGTAGTTGAGGAAACAATTATAATTGGCCATTTTTGGTAAGAACTTAAAGTAGACTACATTTTGTAATGTAATTAACTTTGTTGGATTCACTTTTATGTAAGGTTGGTTCGTGATCAATAGGAGAAAGCCACCTGAGCCCTATATTACCACGATCAATGATCGAGTGCCACATACTGAGATACTATTGGGGATTTATAGCCTAATATTCCATATTCAGCACACACATACTGGGAATCGACCGCGCACCTAAGCTTCCTACTATATTAGTTCTTACTTGTTCTTTTATGGACAATCATTATGGTTGGTAGTCCTGTTCTTTTAAGCACAGTCGAGTATTTGTTTATATCGATTGTATTGCTTCTTTTTGGTCCAGGACATAACAATCCCTAGGGGTTTCACACCATTCCTTATTTTTGTCGTGTAGCGTTGGAAGACTTTTGCCCGTCTCCATCCAAAGACTAGGCCTTGGGATGCCTTCGCTCGCCTTTGGTATTCTGCTGAGATGGTTCACATTTACCCTAGTGGGTCCCAATCTTCTTTTATGTATCACATGCCTCTCGAGGTTGGGAACTTAATCACTTGATAGTATGTTGATTGGACAACACTCATGGCATGGATCATAGCCTTCTTAAGATGATGTTATAGCCCATGTGTCAATCAAGGGGGGTGGACATGTCCAGACCTCCAGCACTAGTCTCTAGCATGACCTCCTCACTAGTTACCTCGTTGGCATATTAAATTCGAACAAGGTCTTAGCAATCGGCGTTATCACAATGCCTGGCTTCATTTGATAAAAAAAAACCTATTATGCATGATATTGGTTAAGTTCTCAAGATCCACCGACACTGGCTTTCTGTCCCGACCGTCTATGTTCAGGGATATTACGAGGGAGTTTTTGTGGGTGCCTTTCTGCTGGTCCACATCCTCTTCTCTGAAAGTCATTTTGGTATCATACTCAAGATGTAGGCTCTGAAACTTATGCAAAATACTCCTTTTTCAATACTTTAACATGTGGTGGCCAATTCTTATATAAAACACATGCAAATTCTTCATTAGAAAAAAGAGCATTTAGAATAATAATCACCTCTTTGAAAACATGTAAAATAACAATGCATAATAGATAAAGAGGCATTTAAAATTCAAGAATTATCATCATTCTTAAAACAACCTCAACACTATTTATACATAAATCTCATGATCGAAAAAGGGGACTTGTGATTAAAACATGTTAAAACAATAAATTTCATCATGCGAGGAGAATTTCGTAAATCATGCTCTTAAATCACTTTTCGAAATTCATAACATATGTACACATAACTATAACTCAAGTTCATAGAAAAACCCCTTAGTAATTTCATAATTTCATCAAACATGGGTTCATGATGCATGCTCTTCGAACAGTTTTCAAAACTCATTACATATACATACATATACATTGTTTAAAACTTTTTAAAATATTAAACTTACACCCTTGAGAGTTAGGATAGTCCTACATACCTTGAAATCGAAGAGAACATTGAGAAATTGACCCTTAAAGCTTAAAATCCTCAAACCCTAGGCAGTTTCTCCTTTCTTGATTAAGGAATGATGTTTAGGGATTTACAGAGGTGATATAATGTGTTTTGAGACCTTATTTTCTTCCAAAAAAGGTTGGGAACTGTTTAGAGATGGTAAAAGACCTTAATGCCTTAAAAATAAATCAAATTGGAACAACTTTTGATGCTCAGGAGGGACTCCACGACGCAGCTCCATCGCGGACCACAAGGTCTGTGGTGCAAACCAAAAGTGGAGCTGGAGGTTTGCCTCGCGACTCTAACGCGAATCCTGGACAGTGTCTTACTTAAACCCTCATAACTTTTGACTCCAAACTCGAATTGATAAACGATTGGCGGCGTTGGAAACAAAACTCAAAGGGTTTTAATTTTATATATAATGGTACATATAACTCATTATATTCTAAGAGTAATGGTCATTTAAAGTTGACCCAAAAAAAATCATATACCAAAATTTAATGGATAGGAAAATACTCAACTTAACTTTGATGTAGAAGATATTTAATACTTCAATCCATCTCTGAAGATATTCCCACCCTAAAGAATCATTATTCACATTTATTTCTAAGTAGAAACCATGGATTTAGGTCTACATACGTAGGAAGGACGGTTCAAATTCTAACTAAAAAATGTGGGGTATTACAAGAATAGTGCTGATATTAAGGATAGTAGTGCTCATTACCGTACCTCTGAGATCTTTGTGTTGGTACCTGTGGATTAGGACATAAACTAAGGTTTCTTACCTCTTCCATCAATGATCCATCTATAGTTTGAACTATATTGACCCTCCTTTTACTCTTCCAATCGAGTAGATAACCAATTAGCTGGTAACAAATCTCTTTTGTGCATTCTTGTATGTTACCATGAGTACAATGCTTTAATTTGTTGCAGTCATCTCTGGTATGCCCTTTTATCTCACAACAGTCATAGTAAGGCCCTCTTGGTTATCTTTACAAATGGCCATATCCTTTGCTTCCCCTGCCTCTTAAGCTTGATCCACTAGAACTAGATCTACTACCAGAACCACCAACTCGATTAGACATTAAAACAGTAGGTGCAATTCCTTCTCCTGTAACATAATTCTCAACACCTAAAAACCTTTGGCTTTCATCTTGTATAATTATGGTATAACATTAATTGATACTAGGTGGTGGATTCATTATAAGTATTTGGCTCCTAGCGTGACCATAACTGTCATTCAAGCCCATCCAAAACTATAATAATTTCTGTCCACTCATGTTTTCTATGTATTCCCTTGATCTGGCACAATCAAAAGTAGGTGGCGGAATGATAGAGTCAAATTCATCCCATAAATTCTTGAGTTTGGAGCAATACATAGATACAAGGAAAATACCTTAAGTATGTGTAATTATGCCTTTGTGTATGTGAAAAAATCTAGACTTGTTTACTCTATCAAATCATTCCTACAAATCAAACCACACAAGAGCTTCACTCGATGAGTTGTATCCTAATTTGTACAACCCCTGGTACATCGGAAGATGAAAAAAATAATGTATGATCATGCTCAATCTTTTTCACCACTGTTTTTCAAATATGAAGCAAAAATAAAAAAATTAATAAAAAAAATTTAGAATGTTGATCAATTCTGAGATTGACAACTCTCAGTGTAGTGGTTCCTGCTCTGATACAATAATAATTCGTACATCAAACACTAATTCGAAGTAGCATTCGAGAGAATTCAAAGAATATTAGTCCATACATACACAATTTTATCACACAGATGAAACTAGAAACTTTACATGATAATTGAACTATCTAATTCATCTACTGTACCTCTATTTATATATACACACTAGCACTAACCAACTTAATATAAAATATCTGAAATGTACAACTGTCAACTGACCTTCCAATAATTAGTTGTAACAACCCGACTAACAACTTGACTAACTTCAGATGACATGGAACTCAACCTAATATCAACTATATGCAATCTCCTTATTATATTCGCTAATAATGTGTTGAAATTCGAAAAAGTTCATGGAGTTTCAAGCTCCAAGGAATGATTTATAAAGTTTAAAGACTTTCCTTAGTTCCATAAAGGTTCAAACTACAAGGAATTTTAGTTTGAAATAGGTATCATGAGTGAAATAATGATAAAATGATAATTAGTACATAAAACGTAATATGAAAAAGAATTAATCACTTATGGTACTTCTTTTGAACTCAAAAACAACATCGAGGTTGAAATTTTATGGCCGTGTCCTGAAATTCGAACAAGCCTTGCTATGAAACATTAATGAGTTTTAGACAAAGTGATCATAAAAAAATTTTCTTTTAGGTCTCATTTGTTTTCATTGAGAATATAAGATGTCTAAATCTGAATGTGGATTTGCATGCTTAATTCGTTATCAGAGACCAGAACACAAAATGATTAAAATTATTATTTTTTTCATACTTTATTTATAAGTAAATATAATGAATATATAATATAATAAAAATTTAAGTAAATATAAAATATTTATATTCATTAGTGAAGGAGAAGACGGTTTGTAGAGGTGGTGGAGATGATTTGTGGTGGTGGTGAGCTAGTAAGGATAATGGTGGTAGCTGTGATGGTCGATGTGGTTGATGTTGTAGTGACTAACATGATGGTGGCAATTGAAAGTGATGAAAGTATTTATGATGGTGAAGTTGGTCAATGTTAGTAGTTGATGATGTTGATGACGGTGATAAAGAATGTGTGGCGGTTGACGATGTGTTGATAGTAGTTGAATACAATGCTAGACGTAATGGTGGAGGTGGTGGCAGTGATTGCTAGTGGCGATGGAGATGGACACAATGGTGATAGCAATGGTGGTGACCACAAATATAACTATAATGATGGAGATGGTAGGTGTAGTGGCAATTGATTACAGTGGTTGATAGCAATTGATAGTAGTGATTGACAATGATGGTTATTGCCATTGATGGTTGTGGTTGTAGATGGCAATAATGATGATGGTTGTAATGACAGAGGTGATTTCTAGTAATTATGAAAAGAGTGGTCCTGAAAATTATTCACACAAAAATATCTCTTAATAATACTAAAACTTTGATAAAGTTCTTAATGGTTAAGACCTATATATTCAACCAAATAAGTACTTAAATCTTAATGTAAATAATAAAAGCACTTTATTATTTCTTGTTTTTGTTCTTTTACCATTTTGACATGCAAGCTTTCTATTCCTTTTCATTCCTTTTTAACTTTTCTTTGATTCTTTTCTTCTTTACATACTATTCTTTATTACTTCATATTGATTTTTTTTTTGCTTTAATTAATTATGGTCTTTTTATTTGTAAAAAAATTTCTTGATATGCATTTTACTTGCGTATTACATACACATGAATACTAAATTTTAAAATATCATATAAATGTTAATAAAAGTATATATTTGAATTAATAAATTATAAATTTTAAAAAAGAAGGTTTAAGCTTTTAAAAATTTAAAGTTATTTTGATTTTTCACAAATGTTCGCATCAAGTGAAAATGATGGATTGAAACTATAATTCTTGATTCATTTTCAATTATACATCCTAAACAACACACAAAGAGGATGAAATATGAATATATTGAGGTAACAATATTAGATAGTTTATACGGATTTGGATTTTAATATGATATTTTTTTCTCAAAATTTTAGAGATTAAGGCCTTTTATTCCTCTGAAAATAAAATGGTGCATATGAAAAAAGTTACTAAAAAAATTTGCATATTCAATCGATTCTTATTGACACCCGAAATCTCCAAACCTGATCCGTTATTGTATGTATGCACACACACACATATATATATATATATATATAAACTTTAAATCATGATACCGCCTCAATATGTTCTTATTTATATCAATAACATTGCATGATCAGTACTATTAATCATCAATTGCTTTTAATGGATCTGCCTTTTTATGAATATTCCTCCTCTTGCAAGAATTATACCAAACATTAGGATTTATACCAATGCAAGGAAATAGAATTTTGCCGGCAACATATACACACTTGTAATAATAAGGTGTATTTTATATAACAATAGGCAGGTTATGCCAAAATTATTGAATACTTACTTTTCATTGGTGGAGAAATCAATGGATGGATAAAATAATTGAATACTTACTTTTCATTGCCGGAGAAATCAATGGATGGATAAATCTATTTAAACAAAGGACATAAATTAAGAATTAAACTCAATTTATAACACAAAAAAGAAATAGAAGATACATATGGCTATGAGTTCACTTTTGAGTTTTGAGAACTAGAGTGCTAACCACATTCCTAATTATAATTGTTAACTTGGGGTACTTTAATTGCTTTTTGAGAAGTCAATTTCCAGGGTCCAAATTATTAGACCATACATGCAATGGTAATATGCATGATAAAAATAGCCCCTTTGCAAAAAGTTTATATTATGTTCTTATAGAGTTGAGTAATGAGACACCAAAACAAGGTTATGATTACTATATAAATGATGCTTTAGCTTATGGACATGCTACTTGTAGTTCAAATGTTGCATATTCAGATTGTGATACTTGTGTAAGACTTGCAAGAAATTACTTGATGACTACTTGTGATGGTAGCCTTGGAGGCCAAGTTGAATTTGTTGATTGCTCGATGAGATATGAACAATACTCGTTCAACAAATAGACTAGAGCCTATGTACCCTTTGCTGACACGATCCACTAGATTTAGTTTTCTTCCATTGTTGGATGGTCTTTTTGTCCTATTCCATTCATCGATCTTCTTTTGTGACCATTGCTTTACTATTGTAACAGTGATGTTGATGAGTTCAATGTCTTGGTTGACAAGTTAATTAAACTCCTCCTTAATATGATTTTGTAACGTTTGTTTAAGTTGAAATCTTTTCTAAATTATGTTTGATTACTATGCAGAAATTACACTCTAACTCATGATATAAACAATTAAAATATGAATTGTAAGAGAAACAATTACAACAGTGAAAACAACCTTATTGATGAAAAGAAGAAAATTAGGAAACTAATATGGAATACAAAATTTTGTAAGTGTTTATGAATTCTGGATGTGCTAAAGCTCAAATGTGAATGTATTGTAAATTTGTTACTACTTGTGTGTATAAAGGTTTTCCGTCTTATCATTTAAGGAACTCTGATTGAATAAAACATAAATGGACCATCTATTTTTGACCGGAAAAGGGCCTAAAAATGTGCAGTTGAATTCCTGTTACTATTTGAATTGTGAAAATATTTATTTTTAAAATCTGCTAGCAAGGCCGTAGAATACATTGATGAAAGTTTAGCTTGAGAGAGAATGAACAAGGAAAAAAGGATATTTTTATTTGAGCTAAGATGAATTGATCATTCTACCAATGTAACAGTATATCTCTCTATTTATACTACCGTGCAAAGAATCTAATAATTGACTGACTAACCACAACTAATTACAGCTCATTTGCAACAGGCATTTTAGTCTAATCAACTAGTGCTAGTAACTAACTTCTCTAACCAATTTTATCATATAGTGCTTCAAGTAATACCATTCTCAAGACTTCCCCTCAAACTGATGGGTGCAAACACATTTAGCACTCCAAGTTTGGACATCAAATAATCATGTTGATATCTAAGCAGTCCCTTCGTCAAGATGTCTGCTTTTTGTTCCTTTGTACCAATGTGATACTGTCTGTATCAACCCTTCTTGAATTTGCTCTCTAACGAAATGACAATCAATCTCTATGTGCTTAGTTCTCTCATGATAAACAGGGTTAGCTGCTATTTGCAAAGCTGCCTTGCTTTCATATAAGCTAATCAATGAAACTAATTCTGATAATGTTGCTACCATACTTCTGTACTTTGATTCTGCTGAACTCCAATAAGTAGTTGTCTGTTTCTTTGATTTTCAAGATATGAGTGACTTCCCATGCTTCACAATATATCCAGTTATTGATCTCCTAGTCCTCAGGCATGCATCATAATAAGTTGTCAATGTGTCATCCTTTTCACTGCACATCAGAAATCTCAAGCCTGGATCTTTCTTGAGATATCTCACCACTCTCAAAGCAGTTTCCCAGTGAGATGTTCTAGGCTTTTGCATGAATTAATTGAATGTTTGAACTGCAAATGCTATGTCTACATGGGTCAAGTATAATAATCTTACTATCAATCTCTGATATTTCCTTTTATCTTTCAATAGTTCATCATCCTGCAAATCCATCACTATATCCATTTCCTATGTTGCGAGTCTTTGGTTGAATTCAACAAGTGTACAAGCTGGTTTGGATGCACTCAGTCCTAATTCATTGATTAATTCAAGAGCGTATTTTACTTGATCTTGAGAATTTCATTCCCCAAAAAAATAATTCACTTCACCTAAATCCTTCATCTTGAATACTTTCTGCAAATCTGATTTGACTGTCTTTATCAATTGAGTATTGTCACCTGTGATGAGCATATCATCCACATATACAAGAATCACCACTATATGAAGTCCATTTCTTCCGATAAACAAAGAATAGTCTTAACAACTTTGAACAAAACCAAGATTGATAAGTTGCATCTGCCACTTTTACATTCCATTGTCTATTTGCTTGTTTTAATCCATATAAGGATTTGATAAGCCTACATACTTTGAGAAAACCATTAACATTCTCCCCATGGCTATCAAAACCTTGAGGGATCTACATGTATACCTCATCATGCAAATCACCCTATAAAAAAGCACTGTGGACATCTGTTTGGTGGATTGGCTAATCAGAAGATGCAACAATAGAGATCACAACTCTAACGGTGACAATTTTGACATCATAGTTAAGCCATTCTTGTTAATTGTAACCTTTTTCTTCCAATCTTGCCTTATTTCTTTCAATTTCCCCATCAGCTCTATACTTAACTTTAAAAATCCATTTGCACCCAATAGGTGCCTTACCAGGTTACAAAAGAGCTAGTTCCCAAGTCTTGTTGTCAATAAGAGTTTGAAACTCAGAGTTCATGGCATCAAGAAGATCTCAAGAAGCCTTTTGAAAAGACTTAGACTCCACTACTGAGGTATAAGCAGCTAAAGACTTTTAAGCTCAAAAGCTAGAGATTAGCTGTACTTGCTGCTGTAATTCAAAATACAACTTTAAAGTAAGATAGCAAAATAAGGCTCTAATCTTGCATAATTTGATTTATTACTGTTACTGATCTTTAGCCTGTAAATGTTAGAGATAATGATAGCTTATTTCACTTCTTTTATTGAGCATTTTCAGTTATGATATTATGCATAATTATGGTAGTGATCATTTTAATAAGCAATGAAAAATAACCAAGCTTTTTGCTCTTTCTCTTCTTAGTTCAAGTTCTATTTTTTTCCTCTTCATTTTAAGTTCTATTTTTTCTCCTATATATTGGTATCAGAGCATTTCCATCTTGAGGGACCTATAAGAATAGAGTGAAATAAAAACAAATGTTCTTTCTATATAACCATTCTTTAAATTGTTATCTTAAATAGTTAATGAATTCTGAAACAAGCTTTCTAACTCCACCTGTTTTCAACAGTGAGAATTATCAAGATTGGGAAATTAGAATGATAGTTCATCTTGAAGCACTGGATCTATGGGAAGCAGTAGAAGAGGAATATGAAGTAACTCTTCTTGGAGCTAATCCAACAGTGAATCAGATGAAACATCACAAGGAGAGAAAGACAAGGAAAGACAAAGACAAAGCATGCCTTTTCCTGACAGTATCTCTTTCAATTCCTACCAGAATTATGCAAATGAAGTTCGCTGCAAAACTTTAGGAGTATCTTGAAAAATAATACCAAGGAAATGAAAGAGTGCAAAATATGCAAGTGATGAATCTGATTCGGGAATTTGAAATGAAGAGAATGAAAGAATCAAAAACTATAAAAGATTATGTAGATCAGCTACTCGACTTAGCAAACAAGGTGATATTATTTGGTAAGGATTTTACTGATGAAAGAATTGTTCAAAAAATTCTTGTCACACTTCCTGACAAATATGAAGCCAGAATCTCTTCTTTAGAGAATTCTAAAGATCTGTCAAGCATTATCTTGGCAGAACTTGTTAAAGCTTTACAGGCATTGGAGCAAAGGAGAATAATGAGGAAAGAAGGTTCTGTTAAAGGTGATTTTCAAGCTAAATCACAGGACGATTCAAACAAAGGAAAGAAAAAGAACCAGAAGCAAAGGCAAGGAAATAATTACAACAATCAGGGAGGAAGTAATCCACCCTGCTCTCATTGCAAAAAGACAAACCACTCTTAATAGAAATGTCGGTGGAGAACAGATGTCAAGTGAAACAAATATGGTTAACTAGGCCATGTGGAGAGGTATGCAAGTCATAAATGCAACAAGAAGAAGCCAAGGCTGTTGTAAATCAATATCAAGAAGAGCAATTATTTGTAGCAACTTGTTTTGCTAGCAAAAATACTTCTGATAATTGGTTGATTGATAGCTGATGTACAAATCATATGAACAGTGATCAAGAGCTCTTTAAAGAGCTAGATAGATCTATTATTTCCAAAGTCAAAATTGGACATGGAGAATATATTGATGAAAAAGGAAAAGGAACAGTTGCAATTCAAAGTCCTATAGGTTTGAAACTTTTAACAGATGTTTTCTTTATTTCTGATCTTGATCAAAACCTCTTAAGTGTTGGACAACTACTTGAAAATGGTTTCAAAGTGTTGTTTAAAGAAAAAGCATGTGTCATCAAGGATTCTGATAATAAGGAGATGTTCAAGGTCAAGATGAGAGGAAGGAGTTTTCCTTGAATCTATTGGACAAGGAGCAAGCAAGAGTTGTCCGATTGGAATATTATTCAGAGTTATGGTACAAAAGACTCAGGAATTATCATCATGATGCCATACTCTTCATGAAAGAAAATCAACATGCAGAAGGTCTCCCGAGCCTTGAGAAAAATTTTCCTGCTTGTGAAACTTGTCAGTATGGGAAGCAAACAAGGCTTCCTTTTGAAAAAATCATCATGGAGGGCAAAGAATAAGCTACAACTTATTCATACGTATATAGGCAGACCTCAGAAAACACCGTCTTTAAATAGTAGTAAATACTACATTGCTTTATTGATAATTGTTCCAGATATTGTCGGATTTATTTTTTGAATTTTAAATCAGAGGTCGCTGATGTATTTTAGAAATTTAAGGCTTTTGTGGAAAATTAGAGTGGTTGCAGAATTTAGGTGATAAGAACAGATAGTGGAATCGAATATACTTTAGAAAAGTTCAACGACTTTTGTAATGAAGCAGAAATTGAGCATCAGCTAACAACACCCTATATTCCTCAACAAAACGGAGTAGTGGAAAGGAAAAATAGGACGCTAAAGGAGATGACAAGGTGTTTCCTCCATGAAAAAGGGCTGCCAAAATTTTTTTGGGCTGAAGCTGCCAATACCTTCGTATTTTTGCAAAGCAGATTGCCAACTAAGGCTTTGCAATAGAAGACACCATTTGAGGCTTGGTTTTGTTACAAACCTTTTCTAACAAATCTGAAAATATTTAGTTGTCTTTGTTTTTCTTATGTACCTCAGGCGAAAAGAGATATTGGATAATAATGCTGAACCTGAAATCTATGTAGTATACTGTAATCTATCAAAAGCTTACAGGATTTATCAGCCTAAAAATGACAAACTGATTGTTAGAAGTGACGTCAAGTTCATAGAGAATGACACCTAGAGTTGGAAAGATGATGAAAAGCAAAAGAATCTAGAATTTCTAGTTGATGATGTACCTGTTAGAGGCATAATAACACTTTCTGATATTTATAAAAGGTGTAATATTGTAGTTCTTGAACCTGTAGGATTTATAGAGGCAGAGAAAGATGAGGAATGGAGATATGCAATACAGGAGGGGCTCAAAATGATAGAAAATAACAACACATGGCAGCTGGTTGACAGACCATCACATAAGAAGGCTATTTGATAAAAAAATAGTCCCGCTAAAACCTTGTTTGTATTCATAGAGTAGCGGCCTTATTTATACAGAGTTTGTTCCAACTCCGAAGTCTATTTTACATACAAAATATATTCTATTCTAGGATACAAAATATTAAAGAAATATTTCCTACCAAAAATAAATTTTTTATCTTTTCTTATACGCATCATGTCCAATACTCCCCCTCAAGTTAGAGCATGCAGTCAAAAAATGCCTAACTTGCAAATAAGAAAAGAAAATTATGGGTGACCCAAAGCTTTAGTGAATATGTCAGCGAGTTGAAAATGTGTGCCCACATAAGCTGTAGCAATATTTTTCTCAATAAGCTGCTCACAAACATATAGTGACAATCAATTTCAATATGCTTGGTACGTTCATTGAAAATTGGATGCTCTGCAATGTGTAGAGCAGCCTGGTTGTCACAATACAACCCCATAGATTGCAGATGAAACACCCCCAATGATGCAAAGAAGGACTTGAGCCAAATGAGGTCAGATGTAGTGGTTCCCATAGATCTATATTCGGCCTCTACAGAGGAACGTGATACAGTAGGTTGTTTTTCTTTTTTCAAGAGATCGATGAGTTGCCTAATAGAATAAAATAGCTGGTTAATGATCGACATATCAAAGGAAAACTAGCCCAATCAGAGTCACAAAATGCATGTAACTGCAGATTGCTATCAGCTGAGAAGAAAAGTCCTTAGCCGGGGCTACTCTTTAAATATTTCTAGACTCGTAAGGCAACATCATAGTGTTCAACTCTTGGAGCCTATAGGAACTGAGATAAAATATGAATAGAATAACAAATTTTTGGTTTAGTGATTGTGAGGTAAATAAGGCGTCCCACTAAGCGATGATAACTGCTGGAATCAACACATAATTCACCCATAGCAAGGCCAAGTCGATGGTTTTGAACCATCGGAGTGGAGATAGGTTTAGCTCCCAAAAGTCCTGCTTCAGATAAAATATCTAGAGTGTATTTTCGTTGACATAGAAAAAGGCCCTTCTTACTATGAACATACTTGACTCCTAAAAAATACTTCAAGGGTCCAAGATCTTTAAGGTGAAACAAATCTGCCAAATACTTCTTGAATATGGAGCAAGCTTCTGAATTATTTCTAGCAACCAACAAGTCATCAACATATACTAGAACTCCAAGAAATTTTTTTCGCTTCTTGAGGGTGTACAAGTTTTGATCTGCATGGACTGAAGAAAATCGTACTTATGGAGAGCTGCTATTAATTTAGTGAAACAACTATGCAGAGATTGTCGAAGTCCATAAAAGGATTTGTGCAACTTTCAAACCACAGTCAACTGAGATAAGACATAACCTGGAGGAAGTTTCATGGACGTCTTCATGTAAATTTCCATGTAAAAAAGCACTATTGATCTGGTGAATCTCCAATTTTTTAGAGATAGCAACAATGAGAAAAGTGTGAATAGAAACTATTTTGGCTACTAGGGCAAAAGTATCTGTGAAATAGATGCCCTCTTCTTGTTTATTACCCTTAATTACCAATAAAGCCTTGTATCGCTCTACTGTTCCATCATAATTATACTTAATTTTATTGACCCACTTACTTCGAATAACCTTTTGACTATGGAGAAGAGGTACAAGAGACCATGTTTTGTTTTCCTCCAATGCATCAATCTCTTTTTGCATAGCATCTTGCCAATGAGGATATTTCATTGCTTCTTAAAAAAAAAAGAGTTTTATTCCCAAATTAATAGAGGAAATAAAAGTCTTGTGGGCATTAGAAAAATTATCACAAGTGACAAAGTTAGCAAGAGGATGAGGAGTACCTGAAGAGACCGTTTGGCGAGATTGAGGTGAGATAGGGTGTGTTCCCAAAACCTGGCCTTGGGATGTCACACGGTGCTCAATACTATGAGTAGCCTTAAGCTAACCCTGTCTGCCTACTACTGAGTTTGGATCTCATAATAAAGGAAATATAGATGTATAATCTTACTAAATACGGATACGGACTGAAATATCTGAGATCAATGTCTGAAACATCAATAATAAATAATCTAAAGCAAAACTAGCAGTTTGACAAGCCTCTACTACTACTAACTAAAGAGTCACTGGAACAAAACCCCAGCTAACTTGAATTGTCTGAAAAGAATACTAAATCATACAAACTAATAAGCTACAAAATCTGAATGAATAAGTCCCCGAACTATGAGGACTCACCAACTATCGGATGTAGATGGAGATGTTAGAACTACTCACGCTGCTAATACTGAGCACCTGAACCTATATTATGAGACAATATAGAACATAGATGTATATGTGGATTAGTACTTTGATAATATATTGAGCATATGGGGTTGAATGCATAAGTAAAACATTATCTCATCATCATAATTATTTAAAACAATGCATGCTAAATGGAAATGACTCACACAAGATGGAATATCTGAAATATTAAAATATGGAATCATTTATAACAAATCATACTTTGTTAATCTAGTGAGTCTCGACATTTAGTTCTGAAAGCTATACTAATGTTCTATCTGTAAAATCATACTATCTAAGTATAGAAAGGACTCACTTCTATAGCTGAAATCTGAAAGCTAAAATCTGTAACTATTATCTTTCTGTAAAGCATAATCTGAATAAAAGGTGAGCCTTTACACTTACTTTTCTAAAAGATTTTCTGTTAATCTTTTACTTTAACTAGCAGGGAGGTTCTCTTAACTGACATAAATCATGTGAGCTAACATAGAATCCAAGGTCTCATTCCCTTAAGGGGAAAAACTCATTATGGGGAGAGGTGTCATACTCTTGAAAATGAGTATAACCTGTTGTCCATGTGATCGATCATAAGCTAAATCTGTCATCCATATAGAAATGGGAATAATCTTATAATCTATTCCTATGTTGGCTACGTAGTTCTGTGGAAGATAAGGCATGCTAATCCCACACTTTTCGCTCGGGGCTAAATACTACTCTCTTTTTATTTACTACGCTCATTCTGTTGGAAATCCACTTTAAAAACTAACATAAGGGTTTATTCTGAAACCAGTTATGCATTTATCTGATTAAATTTGTAAATAAAGTTGTTTTGAATTCTGTAAACTATAGCAATTCTGTAAAGTGGATTCTATAGATAAACTGAGGATCAAAAGATTAAAGCTTTACTGAAAAATCTTTAAATAAACTGATCACTGGATGCTTAAAGCATCATTTTTCAAATAATAGCAATATTCAATCTTGGGATAATAACCCATGCTTTAATCTCATGTCAAAACATCATAATAATCATGCTTGATAATGAAAATAATGATAATTCATCTCATAATCTGTAAATTTCTGCAATAGGCATGAAAATATGAAAATAGACATGCAATTCATCTTTAAAATCTCTCAAAAACACATAATCTTGCAAATAGAACTAATGAGTATGAACCCTAATTTCAAATAATAAGAAATTTGCTGGAAAATATAATTTTGGGCACAAGGACGAAAAGATTGTCCTTGTTCATAACCCCACATACCTTGATAGATGATTAGATAAAGAAACTTGAATTATTGATTCCTATTTGAGTTCTTGAAGATGAGTTCTTGATTATCTTGTCTTGGGAATCCTCAATTTAAAACTTTCTTGGAGAAACAATGGTGGATTTTGATTTCTTAGAGGGGGAGCTTTTGAGTTTTAGGGTTTTGCTTTGAGAGAGAATGGATGAAATTGCATATAAAGTGCTTTGAATATGATTAATTCCTTGTTTTGGATGAATTGGGGCCTTGGGAATTGACAAAAATACCCCCTTTCAACTTTTATTCGGAACTGGAAAAGCAACATTTTTTCGAATTGGCAGGCCACCGCGATGCGCCACTATCGCGGTGGCTCACTGAAAAATGATGAATAGGTACTGGAAGTTCTTTGCGATGTTCCACCATCACGGTGCTCTATTGGAATACCATTTTGGCCATCAACATGATGCAACAAGATCGCGTTGGTCGACTGAAAATTGATAAATGGGAAATTGGACCTCTCCACGACGTGTCAATATCGTGGAGGTCTACTGGAAAATGACAATTATGAAATTGTCCTTCACTGCGATGTGGTGACTCCCCAGTCGACACACTGCTTTACTAAAAATGCCCTAACTTCTTCACCGAGTGCCGTAATTGGGCGAATTTGGTACCAATGAAAAGCTTATTAATTTCCCACATAATGGAAGGTCTAAAGCTAGAAAATTCTACATAAATAAAAAGGTATTCATATTTGAAGCAAATCTTTGACATTCTAGGGATGAATTTAAGTTAGAAAAAGTTTGGGGTGTTACAGAAGGAGGTCGTTTTTCCCTATGACCACGACCTAAAGCTTCAGTCTCCATTGAAGGAATCCCTGTAGATTGAGATGCACTCCCCATGTGCACAAAATTGTCATGAGAGCTTCTATTTATGGTGTCCATAATAATATCCTGGTGTACATTCAAATTGTTATTGTCACGCGAAGGGGATTTGTATTGGACGAGAAGGGATGTATCATAAAAGACCAGGGTTTCATCCTCTGTTGAGGCCTCAGATGTATCAACAAGGAATATCTGTGTGCTAAATGGAAAAATATGTTCATGAAAAATGACATCCCAAGATACAAACATTTCTTTAGTCTCCAAATCATAAACTCGACATCCTTTTTGTCCATGGGGATACCTAAGAAAAACACATTTTTAACTCCTTGAAGCAAATATATCCTTGATACTAGGTTTGGAATGAGCATAACAAAGACAATAAAAAACTAGAATGAAAGAAAGCACAGGCAGTTTATTAAACAAAAGTTCATATGGAGACTTCCAATGTAGTAGAGTAGTGGGGCACGATTAATTAAAAAAACTGCAGTCAAAACACATTCTCTCCAAAATTCAATAGGAAGTTGTTCTTAAAATCGTAATGCTTTAGCCACTTCAAGAATGTGTCTATGTTTTCTTTTAAATCGTCCATTTTGTTGAGGAGTTCCGACACAACTGGTTTGTAAAGTTATTCCATGTGTCTTATAGAACTCAGGCATTCCCCTTCTTGTAAATTCAAAGCTGTTATCACTACGGACTGTTTTGATTGGTTTAGAAAATCGTGTTTGAACCATAGCACAGAACTCACACAATAAATTTTTGACCTCTTTTTTTCCCAACATTAAGTAGAACCAGACATCTCTACTAAAGTCGTCAACAATGGTTAAGAGATAATATGCACCAGTAAAAGAACGACAATGATAGGGACCGCAAATATCAATAAGAATTAAATCAAAAATAACAAAGACTTTATTATCACTCAATGAAAATGATGTTTCAATTTGTTTAGCTTAAAAGAAAATGCCACAAACACTACCATCGGTCCTTTTAGGGGGTATATTAATTAATCTTGACAACATAGATAAATTTTGAGTAGAAGGATGTCCCATACGTCGGTGCCACAGTTCGTATGTTTCCACAGAATTTACGACTTGGTGTGTCTCCTATGCTACTTATCGAAAATAGTACACCCTGTGTCGCCGCTCACCCAGACCAATCAAAATCCTCAAAGTGGGGTCCTGTATCACACATAACTTGTCAAAAAATATCACATGACACTTGTGATCTGTAGTTAATTTTCCAACAGAAATAAGGTTACAAGATAAATTTGGCACAAATAAAACATCTTATGATATAAGGTTGATCGTCAATTTGGCACGTCTTGATTTGGTGGCTAGTGTTTTTGTACCATTGGGAAGGCATGCTAGTAGTGGATTTATATCAATAATATCAAACAACAAATTCAAATTCCTGTGACATGATGAGATGCACCACTATCGAGCAATCAATGATCCAGTCTATTGATATGTGTGTCTAGCATATTGATACGTAGCTGTAACACACTTATATATGCCTTACTAGATAATTTGTCATTTTTGGACGGGGAAATTTCAATCAAATAATAAAATCACTGTTCTTGGTCAGGTGTCAATTTTGCAAATAAATTGTTGATCGACTCCCCGAGACTGTTTGCAGCATGCACTGCCATGGAAGCAGGTGGTTATTATTGCATTAATTGATGTTGTTGCTGTTGTGCGCCTTTGTGCCACATCTGTTATGGTTGCTGACGTCCACCATTGCGAGCCGAGTTGTTATTTTGTTATCTTGTTCCACGACCCCTTCTACGGCCTGACCCGGGCCACCCGAGTCGTTGAAAACAATGTTCATGATCATGATTATTTCTTCCACAATAGGAGCAGGAAGGGCGATCTGGTCATTTTTTTCCTCCTCCTCCAAGCACTTGTGTTGCAAAACTAATCATATCCCGTTTCTCGCATCCTCGAATAGTATTAGTACACCTTTCTTCTTGGCTTACCAATGCATATGCTTTGTTGAGAGTAGGAAGGCGATCCATGCTCAAGATTTAGGACTGCAAAGTTCCAAAAAGTGAGTCATCTGGGCCTATTAAAAATTGATGGATTAGTTTAGTGTCAGCGTGACTTATTAGTTTGGGTGCGGCAACACAAGAACATCTACATGTTACATCTTCATAACCTGTCAACTCTTCCCACAAAGATTTAAGTTTTGTATAGTAGGAAACAACGTTGGTTTCCTGTTATCTAAGGAAAACAAGTTTAGATTTTAACTAGTTAATCCGAGGGTCATTTATAATAGAGTAACGTTCCTTAAGATCATTCCACATCTGTCTAGCAACCTTGTATCCAACAACACTTGGTTTAATAGTATCGTCTATAGAATTAAACAACCAATAACATATGGCTCAATCATTTACTCGCCACGCTTGAAATTTGACTCCCTTTTCTGTTTCTGGTTTAGAATAATCTCCATTAACAAATTCAAGTTTCCCTTTTTCTTCAAGACCATTGATATCCGCTTTTACCCAAACATCATAATTTTCACTCGTCAAAGTATATTTGGTGATTGACATACCCGAACAATCTGCGGAACTCAAATAATAGATTGATGATGGGTCATGTTGAAGTAGGGGTTTGGATGATAAACTTTTACCTATATTCATCATGATGATGAAAGAAATAGTGATTTTATGAAGGAATAAGTCGACTGAATAGAAAGAGAGAGGGGAAAAAATAGGAAAGAATAGATTCTATATTAGGGATCATTTCGCTCTGATACCATGATAAAAAAACAATCGCGCAAAAACCTTGTTTGTATTCACAGAGTAGCGACCTTATTTATTTAGAGTTTGTTCTAACCCCTAAGTTTATTCTACATGCAAAATATATTCTATTTTAGGATACAAAATATTAAAAAAATATTGCCTACCAAAAATAAAGTTTCCATTTTTTCAAGTATGCATTGTTTCCGATACTATTGGAGTCAAGGGGGTTTATAGAACTAAGCTCAATCCTGATGGTTCTATAAACAAATTCAAGGCCAGGCTAGTTGAAAAAGGGTATGCACAATGTTTGGAGTATATTTTTCAGAAACTTTTGCTCCAGTCGCCTGTTTGGATATGATAAAAATATTGTTAGCATTAGCATCTCAACAAGGATGGAAGATCCACCAGCTTGATGTGAAATTATCTTTTCTAAATAACTACCTTGAAGAAAAGATCTTTGTAGAACAACCTGAAGGTTTTTCTATCAAAGGGAAAGAAGACAAAGTGTACTTGCTAAAGAAGGCAGTGTATGATTTGAAACAAGCTCCTGGAGCTTGGTACAACAGAATTGATGCTCATCTTCTTAGCTTAGGCTTTCAAAAAGCCTCAGCGAGTGTACACTCTATATTAGAAATGAAGATTCTGATTTAACCATTGTCTCTTTGTATATGACTTGCTAGTTACAGGTAGCAATTTGGACTTGATCATTCTGTTCAAGACTGAAATGATGAACGTTTTTGAGATGATAGACCTTGGTGAAATGTTCTATTTCCTTGGAAAGGAAGTTCAGCAAAAAATAAATGAGATCTTAATATTTTAGTAGAAATATGTCGAAGAAATTCTCAAAAAGTTCAAAATAGAAGATTGCAAGTCTACTGCAACTCCTATGAATCAAAATGAGAAGTTTTGCAAAGAAGATGGAGCCGGAAAGGTTGATGAAGACTTTATAAGAGTTTGATAGATTGCCTAATATACTTGATTGCAACGAGGTCAGATATTATTTATGGCGTAAGTTTACTTTCAAGATATATGCATTGTGCTAGCGAAATTCATTTTCAAGCAACTAAATGTATGATTAGATATGTCAAAGGTACTATTAATTTTGGCATAATGTTAAAAAAAGACATCAACTTTTCAATTTCAGAGATTTTCTGATAGTGATTGGGCTGGTTGCTCGAGAAATACCTCAGGTTACTGTTTTATTTTTAGTTTTGGAATATTCTCTTGGTGTTCAAAGAAGCAAGATGTTGTGGCTCAATCTACAGCCGAAGCAGAATATATTGCAACTGTTGTAGCTGTGAATCAAGCCCTTTGGATTCAGAAGCTGTTGGCAGATTTGTACATGGAACAAAAGAAGATTACCAAAATCCTTGTGAATAATGAAGCTTCAATTTCAATTGCAAATAATCTTGTCTTTCATGGAAACACAAAACATTTCAAGATCAAGATTTATTTATTAAGGGAAGTACAAAAGAATGGAGACATAAACATGGTGCACTGCAGAACTGATTTCTAGAATGCCGATATTTTAACTAAGTCTCTACTTAGAGCAAGATTCGAGTTTCTCAAAGAAAGAGTTGGTGTTATTGCTCTTGAGTCGAGGAGGAGTGTTAATTGTAGTGTCTCAAAAATTGGAGATTAGCTGTACTTGCTGCTGTAATTCAAAATACAACTTTAAAGTAGGATAGCAAAATAAGGCTGCAATCTTGTAGAATTTGATTTATTACCATTATTGATCTTTAGGCTATAAATGTTAGAGATAATGATAGCTTATTTTACTCCTTTTATTAAGCATTTTTTGTTACGATATTATGTATAAATGTGGCAGTGATCATTTCAATAAGCAACGAAAGATAACCAAGCTTTCTGCTTTTTTTCTTCTTAGTCCAAGTTCTATTTTTTTCCTCTTCTATAGATTAAGTTCTATTTTTTCTCCTACAAAGATTGTCAATAAGTAGGTCTGAGATCATTATAACCAATATAATGAGTTATGGAATGAGAGTCAACAGTAGAAGAAAATATGGAGGAAGAGACTGTTGTGATGAAATCAGTTATCCAAGAAGGTTGTTACCTAGTTTTACTAGACCTTCTTTGGGACTCGGCAAGAGCTGGAACTATTATAAATTCAGAAGATGGTGCAGAAATAGGGTTGATAATAGGGTCAAGAGCAGGATCAGAAGGCTCAGAAAAAGTATCTGGTAGAGGTGGTGAGGGATCAAGAGTTGGTAGTAATGACGGAAAATGGATGGATACGATATCACTAGAAAGTGGAATGTCATTAAATAAGGGATCCTGCATAGAGGCAGTGCTCTTGCATTTGAATAGAAAAAGGGATTCTCTAGAAACAACATCTCTATTAATGAAAAAAGTGGAAATATCTAAGTCAAGAAGAATATACCCTTTTGTTAGGTTTGAGTATCCTATCATAGAAGCTTCTATTGATGTAGCAACAAACTTGTCCAACGCAGGCAGTTTCTTGGCAAAGCAAAGACATTCCATCGTTCTCAAGTGATCATAAAAAGGTTTCTTGCCATAGAAAATCTCATATGGACTCTTCCCTTAAAGTACCATAGAGGGAAGTTTGTTAATAATATGTGTAGCAGCGTAAACACAATGTCCCTAGTACTTTAATGGAATACTTGCCTGAAATCTAATCCTTCTTGTAATCTCTAGAATATGTCTGTGCTTTCTATCTTTCTCTCAGCAACCTTCTTTTTCTGGGTTGTATAATCACAAGTTCTTTGTTGAATGCCATATGAGTGAAAAAGGGTACTACATTCAACATTCATAAATTCACCACCATTATCTAATTTTATCACTTTCACAGTTCTATTAAACTGGTTTAGAGTTACCAAAGCAAAAATAACCAGGTGATTCTGAAATGATCATCAACAGTTAGAAACGTTTTATTCCCATCATAAGTATGGACATTATAGGGACCCAAACATCAAAATGAAGTAGATCAAAATTCTCAAAAGCTAAACTATAGCTTGTAGGAAAGGCAATCTAGTGTGCTTAGCCATAAGAAAAATAAAACAATTCTCAATCATACCTATACCATAAGGCAATCTAGTGTGCCTAGCCATAGGAAAAACAAAACAATTCTCAATCATACCTTAACCATCATGTTATGAGAAACCAAACACGTGTTCCAACAGAAGTGTGGCTCGGTTAGAAGTGTGGCTCATCCTTCTATGCAGAGACCAACATCTACCTCAGAAAATTATGTTAATAAGCCTGCTTAAGTTGCTGTTTTATTGTAGCATTATAGGAAGAAAGCAAGTATAGGCCACCTTTTTCTCTACCAATCCCTTTGATTTTTCCAGTTGAAAGGTCCTGGAGATGTAGAATGCAAGAAAAAATAATGCTGAACATTTCAGTTCTTTAGTAAGCTTAGACACTGGAAAGTAAGTTATATTGGAAATCAGGAATGAATAACACATTTTCTTTAATGCCTATTCCTGAAATTTGATATGAACCTGTATGAGATGCACTAGTGGATTGACTATTAGGTAAATATACCTCTTTAGATAAATGACCATCCAGCTTTACCTTGTTGTGAAGCATGTTCAAGTCTAATATCATATGATTGGTGGCTCTAGTGTCCAAAATTCGATCCTATTTATAGAGGTAGCAAAACAAACATAAACAATTCCTGCCATGTTGACTGAAAAGTGTTCAGGCTCCTCTTTATATAGCAACTACTTAATATTGTTGTATTGACCAAGTGTGAAATAAGGTTTAGGCTGTGCAAATCCATGAAATCCTTGCATATAACCACTGTTGGAAGCACTGGCTTGTGTTGCCTTAGTATCTACTGAAACATTATCTGCACCCTGAACACCTTGTTGGTTTTCTCATGAGGACCTGTTTTTTTTTTTTTTTTTTTTTGTATAAATAGTCAGGTGGATAACTAATTAGTCGATAGCAAGTTTTTAGTTGTATGTCCCTACAATTTGCAGTAGTCACATCTCTGAGAGTAGTCCTTCTGACCATGCATATATCCATGACAATCATGTCTCGTACTAAAATCTTTCTTGGGACCTTACATATGTCCTCTATACTTATTCCTTTGACCATTATGCGTATTTCCTTTATTGCGTGAATATCTAGAACTAGATCCCACCAAAACAGTGAGGTCTCCCATATCTCCCATATCATTAGTGTCAAGAATGGACTTTGGGCCTAAATCAACCTCGAAAGCTAACTCAAGAGGTGAGGATTACCCAAGTTCTTATAAGAAAACTACCAGTCCATTCCCCAACCAATATGTAACTCTTTTACCCACTCTAACACCCCCCTCACGCCCAGGGCCCAACTGGTGCCTGACGTTTGGACCGGTAGCCCAAAATAGGGATGGACCTAGCTCTGATACCATGTCAAGAATGGACCTGGCTCTGGCTCTGATACCATGTCAAGAATGGACCTTAGGCCTAATACAACCTCAAAAGCTAGCTCAAGAGGTAAGAATTACCTAAGTCCATATAAGAAAACTACCAGTCCATTTCCCAACCAATGTGGGACTTTTTTACCCACTCTAACACCCCTTACACCCAGGGCCCAACTGGTGCTTAGCGCGTGGACTGGGAGCCCAAAATGGGGATAGACTTTGCTCTGATACGATGTCAAGAATGGACCTAGCTCTGATACGATGTCAAGAATAGACCTTAGGCCTAACTCAACCTCAAAAGCTAGCTCATGAGGGGAGGATTTCCTAAGTCCATATAAGCAAACCACTAGTCCATTCCCCAAACAATATGGGACTTTTTATCCACTCTAACACCCCCTCACGTCGAGGCCCAACTGGCACTGGCGCGTGGACCGGGAGCCCAAAACGGGGATGGACCTGACTCTGATACCATGTCAGGAAATGGACTTTGGGCCTAACTCAACCTCAAAAGCTAGCTCATGAGAGGAGGATTGTCCAAGTTCATATAAGCAAACCACCAGTCCATTACCCAACCAATGTTGAACTTTTTACCCACTCTAACACTTAGTACCAGAAGTCCCTGCTATAATCCTTTGACTCCCCCTTTCAACTAACATGGAGTAAGCCTTGTTCAAAGAGGGAATTGGTACCATTATCAAAATTTGATCTCGAGCTTGCTCATATATTTCGTTCAATCCTATGAGAAATTGCAGCAGTTTTTGGCATTTCACAAAAGCTATAAACTCTCACGACTTATCACAATTACAACTAGGTATTGGTGTCAAAGAGTCGAGCTTTGCCCGGAGAATTCTAAGCTTGCTATAATAAACAGAGATAAAATCTGTACCTTGAGCTACAGTTGCAATATCTCTGTAGATTTGGAAGATTCTAGAGCAATCTACTTTGTCAAATTGTTCCTTCAAATCATTCCACACAGCTGCCGCACTCGAAGCATACATGATTCCATTGAGCAGTTCCATCGAGATCACATTGCATCATTCCCATAGATCTTCCAGGTTTAGGCCAAATTATTCCTTTTTGCAAGCACCATCAAGGAATCCCAATTTTGTTATGACCTAGAATTGCAATTCACATACCATGAGTCCAGATTGCATAATTCTCAGTGCCAGTTAACTGCATCAAAATCAATACTGCGCCAAATGTATCAGTTGAATGCAAGAAGAGAGAATTATTGTGACCGAGTTTCTTAGGCAGATCATTGTCAATCGCCATTGGAGCTAGATCCAATTTTCTTCTGCCTGTTCGCGCAATGCAAAAATACCATGCTATACTTGTGGCTCTAATACCATGTTAAAATATGCTTATTAGGTAGTAGAATACATTGATGAAATCTTAGCTTGTGAGAGAATGAACAAGGAAAAGAGGAGATTTTTGTTTGAGCTAAGATGAATTGATCATTCTCCCAATGTAATAGTATATCTCTCTATTTATACTACCGTGCAAAGAATCTAATAACTAACCGACTAATCACAACTAATTACAGCTCATTTGCAGCTGGCATTTCAGTGTAATCAACTACTGCTAGTAACTAACTTCTCTAACTGATTTTATTATAGTGCTTCAAGTAATACCATTCTAAACATTTATAACATGTAGAAAAGTGATTGTTGTTTCTCAGGATCCTCAACTAATTTTTTTCCAGATCTTTGGAGGCTTTAGCTCGCTAAAATTCAAGCTGAAAGTTCCTTCCTTTTTTTTTTTTGGCTTTTGTCATCTTCACATTCATCAAATATTGCCTTAGATGACTTCTTACCTTATGCTTCTGCGTTTTAAGATCAGATTGATTCGTCTTTTATAGCTAAGTTGCAGTGTTTGCTTCATTGATAGCCTCCTTCATGATGTCTTTCAGTTTCAAGTTCTCTTTGCTGCTTTAGTTGTTTTCCTGGCTGCTTTAATAGCCCCGTTGAGCTTACTAGTCTCATGTAGAGCAAGATCTCATTCTTATTTAACTTTTTTTTATACATCCGATGTCGTATTCCAAGCCAACATACAGTGACTCCTTTGCCTCTTGTTTCAGTGAATTCCTATATAATTTTGTTCTATTTTTTTTCGCTACTTCCAGAAACATTTTATATCTTGTATTAGTTCTTTTGATCATCACTTCATACACTAAGTTTCTCCTTGGCCTCAGATGCTTAGGAAGCAACTTCCTCCAATACTAACGCTAAATTATCTAAGGCCTTTCTAATCTTTTCGTATGCCTCGTCTGCCAACTTAATTTCATTTTTAAGCTAGCTCATCATCATTCAAAACTTGGACCCAGATGCATAGCGGGAGCGTTAGTGCACCGGGCTAGCCTCTTTTATCTCTTCATCGGTTGACAGTCTTTTGTGTCAAATTTGTCCTGAATGTCTCTCAATGTTGAGAGTCTTGCCATTGAATAGAAAGTATTCAAAGATTACATCCACAAAAATCCGTTTGTCCTATCTCAAAAGATCAACTATTCTATCCCTTTGAATCCGCAATTGTAGCCCTTCTAATCTGCTATTCTATCTCTATCATTACTACATCACATCTCTATAATTACATATATACAACAATATATAATTAAATTAATGTTTACAACATTCACTATTAATTCATGATCTTTGAGTTGTCCATCATGCTAACATTTTGGTCAAAACCATTATTGACATGATGCCATAACTATAAACATCACCACAAGTGTGTTAGGATTTGTCCTGAATTTCTTACCTTACTTGGATTCTACCATAATTGTGTTTTACTTCGAAAATGATTTCTTAGTAGAAAAGGTTTCCTAGTAGAAAAAAATCTCTTTGCCATTAGATTTCTATTAGGTTTATTCTTTCTTAGAAGACAGGTTTTGTAACTTTATAAATAGAACAACCCTCTTCTTAAGTCATAACACAATAACATCCACAATGTAGTCTTTTACGAGTCAAGTTTAGGGGGAGATTTTCTCTCTCATTAGTTTCTATGTTTTAGATTTTAGATTTTATATGTAGGCCAATTGGCCAAAACATATAATAATTTTATACTTTTTAGCATTATTTTCTTTGTTGTCTGACTTATCCTTTCATAGTTTGCAACAATTAGCTTCCGATATATATATATGTGTATATATATATATATATATATATATATATATATATATATATATATATATATAACGCCCTCTCAATTTTGAACCCAACAAGTGGTATCGAATCATACGGTTCAAAGGTCCAATGGTGTAGTGAAACGACATTAAACAGGTTCAAGTGGTTCAAGATGCAATCAATTTGATGATAATGAATTTTTTGTCTAGCTACATGTGGAGAAGACGCTTAAATTATATTTTCAATGTTCCTGCTGCTACTGTATCTTTAAAAATAAAAATAAGATATTTTTAAAACCCTTTTTAACCTGTAATATTTTTAACTTTATTTTTAACTATGACAAGCAGTAGTGATGAAGATTACACGAAGAAAAAGATAATGATCAATTTTGCCAGAAAATTCAGGCCAAGGGGAGATTTGTTAGGATTTGTCCTGAATTTCTTACCTTACTTGAATTCTACCATAATTGTGTTTTACTAAGAAATTCTTTCCGAAGTAAAACACAATTATGGTAGAATCCAATTAAGGTAGGAAATTCATCACAAATCCTAACAAATCTCCCTATGGCCTGAATTTTCTGGCAAAATTGATCATTATTTTTTTTTTTGTCTGATTTATCCTCTCATAGTTTGCAACAATTAGGTTCTGCATGATGCCCTCTCGATTTCGAACCCAACAAGTGGCACCAGAGCATACAGTTTAAAGGTCCAATGGTGAGGTGAGACGAAATTAAATTGCTTTGAACCTGTTTAATCTCGTCTCACCACACTATTGAACCTTTGAACCGTAGGCTCTGATACCACTTATTGAGTTCGAAATCAAGAGGGCGTCATGCGAAAGCTAATTGTTGCAAATTATGAGAGGATAAATCACACAAAACATATAATAATTTTATGCTTTTTAGTATTATTTTCTTTGTTGTCTGATTTATCCTTTCATAGTTTGCAACAATGAGTTTCCGCATAACGCCCTCTTAATTTCAAACCCAACAAGTGGTATCAGAGCCTATGGTTTAAAGGTCCAATGGTGTTGTGAGACAAGATTAAACATGTTCAAAGCCGTTCCAAATCAAGTGCAATCAATTTGATGATAGTGAAGTTTTTGTCTAGCTACATGTGGAGAAAGAGCTTAAATTATATTTTCAATGTTCCTGCTGCTGTATCTTTAAGAATAAAAATAAGATATTTTTTAAGCCCTTTTTAATCCATAATATTTTGAACTTTATTTTTAACCGTGACAAGCAACAACTATGAAGATTACACGAAAAAAAAGATAATGATCAATTTTGCCAGAAAATTCAGCCAAGGGGAGATTTGTTAGAATTTGTCCTGAATTTCGTACCTTACTTGGATTCTACCGTGTTTTACTTCCGAAAGGATTTCTTAGTAGAAAAGGTTTGCTAGTAGGAAAAGATCTCTTTCCTAGTAGATTTCTATTAGGTTTATTCTTTCTTAAAAGAAGGGTTTTGTAACTCTATAAATAGAAGTAGTCTTTTAAGTGTCAAGTTTAGGTAGGGATTTTCTCTCTCATTATTTTCTACGTTTTAAATTTTAGGTTTTATATGTAGGCCAATTAGCCAAAACATATAATAATTTTATGCTTTTTAGTATTATTTTCTTTGTCTTATTTATACTCTCATAGTTTGCAACAATTAGCTTCCGCATGACGCCCTCTCGATTTCGAACCCAACAAAGTGTACTCGTTGAGCTTAGTGGCCTCGTGGAGAGCAAGATCTTTTTCTTGCTGAGCTTAAGCAAGATCTTTTTCTTCCTGAGCTTTTCTTTATACAGGCGATGAAGCTCGTTTCTTTTCAATTCCAAGAAAAAAGTGACTCTTCTGCATGTATTTCCAATCTGTATAGTTCTATTCCTTTTTTGCTTCGTTGCGATCTGTAAATTGTTCTTGACATGATTGCAGAATGTCTTCTCTTTCTACAATCAGTGGATTCATGCTCTACAATTTTCCAAATATATAAAAGATTCAAGTGAGATGAAAGAACTCGTAATTTTTATCCAATAAAACTTGGATGACAATAAATCCGAAAGAAAGTAGCATTTGTTGATTTTTTTTTCTGTGTCTTAGCATTAGTCGAAGGAATGATGTACCAGTAATGTAGTCAGGGTGCCCTAGACACCACCACCATATATGGGAAAAGCGTGAGACAATTAGTATATCAGTAGTAGAAACACCGGCAGTGCATGTGGCACAAACTTTTGACTGATACTAAAAAACAGGAATATTGTAACAAACATAACCATGGTGGAGGACTCATTTATGGAATTGCCAAATAGTTGAATATATTGAAAGAAACTAATGAATCAAAAATATGAATGAGATGCAAAAAAAAGGTAGAAGAGATTTTTCCAAGCTTGCAAACAGGAAGTACAATAGTGCAGCTATACACTTTCATAAGTACTTATTTCTTAATACAATTCTGGTTTATTCAAGCATTCAAAACAAAGCCACAAATAAAGAAAGTGAAAGAACACTCTGATATCACTAAGATATGAAACCACAAAATGAGGGAAATGCAACACTCTGAATTACATCACTTCACGACGACTTTACTAAGCAAAAAAGAATCATATTAAAATGCAGCTAAGAAAGAGCACCATCGAGAGAGATGCTAACTACAAAGTTTCCAGAAATGTGTTCTTGATTTTGTTGAACCTCTTGACTACATCTTTCATCGTTATCCTTGATTCTGGAATTTCCATTGTGCAATCTAAAAGCCAATTCGACCATGGAAGCTATGCAGATTTCACTTTTGGAAGTTATTTGTTCTTCAGTAGAAAGATTGATATCCACAACGTCCATCATAGTCCCTGAAAATGATTTGAGTTATCCATTTCCTCAAGTCAAGATTTTTATTGCATATCTCTTCATCTGTTGTCCTTCTTTTGGTCAAAACCTCCATCAACATGATGCCGTAACTATAAACATCACCACTAGTGGATACTATACCCTCTGAGCCATATTCTTAGAAAAGAATGAAATGAAAAAATGTTACTCAACTACAATAACTTTGCTACTAACAGACGTTTGCTTTTATTTATTCAAGATTTTGGAAGGGCTAAGTTATAATTTGTGAAAATAGAGAAAAAAAAAAGTCTTCAATATATAAGTGAAATAGAAAGAGACTAGTATACCTGGTGCAATATATCCAAGAGTGCCCAATGTCTCGGTATGTGCCATGGACTTGTTTACGGCTAAAATTTTAGAGATACCAAAATCACCAACATGAGCCACCATATCTTCATCCAAAAGAACGTTTGCTGGCTTCAGGTCGCGATGAACTATCGGAGTGTCATTACCATGATGTAGATATTCAATTGCAATAGCTGCATCAAGCATTACAATGACTCTTTGTAGAAGGTTCAAGTGGCAATCTTCTCTGTACAACCAATTCTCAAGACTCCCATTGCACATATATTTTAGAACGAAGGCTCTTATATAGTCACTCGAACAAGTAGTAATCACAGGGACAAGATTTCTGTGTCTAACATTTCTCATCACTTTGCATTCGGTATCAAACCTCTTGCATACTTGCTCATTTTCCAAATCCAGAACTTTTATGGCCACTAAACTTCCACCAGATAATGTACCTTTGTACACCGAGCCAGATGTTCCCACAGCAGTTAGATTTGATCCATCGAAATTATTTGTTGCAGGTTGAATCTCACGATAAGAAATCAATTGATGAGTCCTAATATCTAGTACCTTTTCTACATCTTCGGACTTTCCTTTTTTCTTTCGTTTCAATATCCAAGCTGACACCAACAAGAATATCAGAAATGAAGTAACCACTGGAATGACAATCTTAAGCACGGGCTTCTTAGACTTTGATTGTTTTCCAGGATTCATGATAGCACAATCAGGAACCTCCGATATGTTCATTCCACATAGCCTTTTGTTCACAAGAAATGATTGCAGATTGGAATTTGCAAACACCCCACCATTGGGTATTTCACCTTCTAAGTCATTAGATGAAACATTAATGCTTTTAAGGTATGAGAGTTTATCCAAAGACTTAGGAATAGTACCTGCCAATGCATTTAAAGACATATCCAAGAATTCCAAGCTTATCAAGTTGGAAAAGGATAATGGAATTGAGCCTGAAAATGAATTGTTCGACATGCCAAGAGACTTCAAGCTTTGGAGGTCCCCCAATTTGCTTGGTATTGTTCCTGAAAACTTATTACCTGAAAGATCTAGTTCTACAATGACCTTCAGTTCTCCAATATCTGATGGAACTTCTCCCTCTAGAGAATTTTGTGACAAATTTAGAAAGAGAAGACCTCTCATTTTACGAAGACTTGAGGGAAATTTTGATGAAAATTTATTGGAATCCAAATAAAGCAGTTGTAGCATGCTTAGATTTCCTTTACATTCTGGGATAACTCCAGTGAGCTCATTACCAGACATCATTATATGAACCAAATTAGATAAATGGCATAGCGCCTCTGGAATATGTCCCTGCAATTTATTGTCAAGTAGATACAGACCTTGGAGTTGTTTAAGCATACCAACATCAGAAGGAATACTTCCTGCCAAGTTGTTTTCTCCTAAGGCTAGGGTTGTAAAACCGCTCATGTTGCCTATACCAGTGGCGATGCCGCCATTGATATGTGCACCTTCTATATAAAGTTTTTCAATAGTAGATGAAAGATTCCCAATAGACTTGGGCAAAACGCCATTCAACGGATTGAAACCCACTTCTAGATATCGCAACATCCTACATTCCACCAAAGAATTGAAAAACCGCAACTCATGCTCTCTTGGTTCATTGGTAAGTTGATTATTATGTAGGAACAGTATTTGCAGCTCATGAAGATTTCCAAAATTTGTAGGAATAGTTCCTGTGAGAAAGTTCCATTCCAGTTCCAGTATCTCAAGCTTGGAAGCATTTGTTATGAACAATGGAATTTCCCCTTCAAGCTGAATGTGCCCCAATTGAAGTGCTTGGAGGTTTGGAAGATCTTGAAGACCTGTAGTTCTTGGAATTCTCCCCGAGAGGTTGTTGAAATTGAAAGCAATGATTTCCAAAGAAGATATATTGAAAATAGCCTCTGGAGTTTCACCAATAAGTTTATAATTCTCTTGAAAGGTTAATTCCCACAAATTTGATAGTTTTCCTAGTTCCAGAGGAATTTGCCCTCCTATGCGATTGCTATAACAATTCAGGTATTTCAGAGTGGAAATATTGCCCAATGAAGTAGGAATAGTCCCACTAATTGCATTAGATCCAATATAGATCTCCTCGAGCTTGGCTAGACAACCAATATTTCTTGGTATATCTCCGGTTATATTGTTATAAGATATGGACAACATTTTGAGCTCTGCGAGTTGGCATATGTTAGAAGGAATGAAACCAGAAATTTGGTTGAAAGATATACCTAGATACTTCAGATTTGATACAATATTCCCTTCATCAAGCAAGAGAGGACCAGAAAGGCTATTAAATACCAGACTTACGACACATAGCGATGAGATATTAAACAATGTTACAGGAATAGAACCTGTTAACTGATTATCGTACATGTAGAACTTCACAAGTTGGCTCAAATTACCGATCTCCTTTGGAATGTTGCCGTTGATTCTATTCCCAGACAAATTGAAGACCATCAACTTCGTGGCATTTGGAGGGATTGTACCTGTGAGGCTATTGTTCCCGAGATTTAAGACTCTAAGTTCCTGTACATCCCATGGACCTTTCCACATTTCACCATTGAGTTCATTGAAGGCCAATGAAATGATTTGAACTCTCTGGTGTTGAAATAGACTTGTTGGAATACTTCCTTGGAGCTTATTGTTTTGAATATCAATCACTCGCAAGCGAAGCAAGTGGCCAATGCCATGCGGGATGCTCCCATGGAAGCTGTTGTTCTCGAGATTGAGCACTCTGAGAAAGGACAAATTGGCCAAAGATGGCGAAATTGTGCCTTGAAGTTGCAAATTCGGAAGAGCCAAAGCAACAACCCTTTGCCTTTTTGGACTGCAGGTGACCCCAAACCAAGAGCAAAAAGAAGTGTTCTTGGTCCAATTATAGGCCAAAAAATGACCAGGACTTGTAATGAGATTTTGGAATTCTAATAGAGCTTGCTGGTTTGTTTCATTTGAGGAAGCAAGTGATATACAAAAAGAGTAATATTGAATTAGGAAGAGAAGTATCAATAAGAAAATGTGCTTCTCCATGTTGTTATTATGTTCTTTGAAGGGATTTGGGAACTTGATTTGTTTGATAGATTGCCAAAGCTACTGCATTATATAGCACCTTGATTGCCAAAGTTACAGCATTAGGAGTTGTTGGGCTTAACCACCCCAAAGATACTCTTAAAATGGAGAGATATTGTCCGTTTTATGCCAAATTCACGCAGTTTTCCGAAAAGTCCTCACACCATTGAGAGTATCCCTAGACGTTATATCATCAAAGAAATTGTTCCTATCTACGAATGATTACTGTTAAAGGGTGGGGATATGCATCATCTAATTACCAAAGTGGTTTAAAATATGATTTAGTACACATGTGAAGAAACCGAAAGAGGTTCAATATATACTATACATACATAAAAATGATTTCAATCATGTATAAGTAGTGTAATTTTAAGTGGAACAGGGTTCAGATTAATCTTCTTGGCGCTACATGGCTCCAATGTAAATTTCAGACACCAAATGACAAACAAAAGAAAAAGTAGAAAAAAATTATAAAATATTTTTCAGAAAATTTTTATAATCAACTTGACTAGTTGAAATTAACATATTCCATGGAATAAGCAATTGCTACTGCCCAACACTTCACGGCAAATGGAAGAATGCCCCATAGATTTATTTTTACATCAAATAACTCTTTCGTTTGAAGTGATCAACCAAATGGAAATATTAAAAAAATTAAAAGCTACAATATGCTATTGAACAATTAAAATTGACTCATTTGTGCCATTAGTTATAAGTTTGTCTCATCTATGCCATTGTCGTTACGAAAAGGTTCATTCGTGTCATTATTTTGTAACAACGGTTTTGTAAATCATTTTTAGTGACGTGGCTCTTGTTAGAGGTCCATGTCACCAAGTCTAAATCAATGAATATTACTTAAAATCAAAATTAAAAATCAGACCATTAAAAAAAATTTGATTCACACTATTAAAATTAAAATTGGACTTATTAAAAATAAAATTCGACTCACTAAAAATAAAAATCAGACTCATTAATTGTGTAGGATTTTATTTCGATGTTTGATATTTTATTTTGAATTTTATTAATATTGACTGATTTAGATTTCGTGACGTGGACTTTTAATAAGAAGTCATGTGGCAAAAATAATTTTGAAAAAACATTGTTACAAATTACTGGCATGAATTAATCTTTTTGTAGTGGCAGTGACATAAACAATCCAAACTTTTCAAGATGGTGATATAAATGAGCCAAACTTATAACAAATGACATAAATGAGTCATTTCTAATAGGTCAAACACATCGACAGACACTTCAACTTGACACCATCTTTCACTTTGGCACCTCAAGTGGACGATGTTCATTTTTGGCACCTCAAGTAGCTATAAAGTGTGTCATTTTGTCACCTTTCGACATCAGCTCTGGTGCGTGAATTGCACGCGCTTCCACATGGATTAAACGACAAATTAATTTGTGCCAACTCATTTTAAATCGTCACATCATTATATACACCCATAATTTTTTAAAAAAATAAAAAAAAGACCAAAATACATGGCAAAGTATCCAATGAATTAATGACACATGATTTTTAACTAATATTTCCAAAAAAGTCCCCTTTAACATATTCCTCACCTAACCTTTTTAAGCTTAACCCCCATTAATGGAGGTTAAACCTCCATCAATGGGGGTAGAAGAAAAGTAAACATACAAGGCTTTCTTCAACAGGGATTCATGACTAGGAAAATGACTTGGAGTTTCCATTATACCACTACTAGTATTACAAAAATCGTCAGAATCTCCATTCATTGTTTCTCCTCTGTAACCTTATCCTTTGGCGTCTTGTCCCTCCACTGTCCTTTTCACCCTCCTCCTGATGATGATACTAGACAAACAACGGAACACCAAAATCAGTCCAAAAATAGTCCACAAATTAGAAGAAATCCATGAGCCCTTTTGGAACTAGTTTTGGCCAACAACAAAAACACAAAAGTACAAGATATAATGGTGTATTTATACACTAAAATAGAAACAATATGTTAAGAATAAGATGAATACAAAGGCACAAGATTCGGAGTTAACAATAACAACAAGAATGCAAGGTTACATCATAAACACCAAACACAATTACAAGAAAAGTAAAAGGATAGATAGATAGACCACATGAAGCTATAATCTTAAGAACCCAAGAATGGATGATCTTGGACCCTTAATACTACACACAACAATAAACCGATTTCTTACAATGATACAAGTTCAGATTCCACTTCCCAAGCATCAATAATTCCAAGCAAAGCAAACAGCAAAAGAGAATCCACCCTTTTGATATACCTAGTTACAATTTCGGGTTTGGGTGCCTCAAAGGAGAGAGGACTTGATGTTCCTTGTGTCTTACAAGACTTATAACATGCAAAATCTCCCAATCAAACCCTAGAAATGTTTCTTATATATTACAATAGAATTAGAAGTTAAAATGATCAAAAGGGCCCTTCAAGAATGGGCCTTCCCTCTAGTGTATGAAGCGGTCTTGGTGTGTATTTGGGCCCTTAATTACACTTCTCTTGCACATACACTTGGAAAATGTCAATACACACCCACATGAGTCCATCTACGTGATCGCACTCGTATCAATAACTACTATCAACTCGAGCTCGAACACCCTTTTTATCTTTTACCATCCCAATAGTATTCACACTCTTATTGGCAGGATCTGAAAGCCTTGGTATTCGGCCACCTTTAGAAGTCCCAAGCATATCGAAATCATTTTTTCTCCAATCCAACTTGTCATCATTGTTGTTAGAGTTGTGACTCGAATTTTTTTATTCGACCCTGAAAGTTTCACGGTGCAACCCATGTTGGTGATTTTCAATGGGATCTGTGGTGGTAGCATAAGGATCAGACTGACAGGCCCGATATGAACCTTTATTTTTTTGGGCCAAGGACTTATTTGTATGCATATATTATATAAGTGTATTTAGTGGGTTGTTTTAGGGATTCAAAAAATTCCGTCTTCTCTACATTGTACTCTTTCTCTAATCTAGTGAAACCTCCTCTGCCTCTGCCTGTGATTTTCCCGCAAGGGTTTCTATCTTTTGTGTTGTTCTTGATTTTCTTTTTTACTTGTGGTTTTCTTATTCTGTCTGAATCGTAACAAACTGGTATTAGAGGCTATTTGATTGTTTTCTCGGGGATGGCAACCTTGAAGTATGATATTCCGCTGTTGGATTACAACACCAGATTTTTATTATGACAAGTTAAGATGCAGGCTATGCTTGCACAGATAAATTTGGATGATGCTCTATTAGGGTTTAATAAGATGTCCTCATCATGGTCGAACAAAGACAAACGGTATAAAGGATCGGATGGCTCTATCTCATACCTACCTTTATTTATCCAATCAAATTCTACACGATGTTTTGAAGGAGAATATTGCCGTTGCATTGTGGTTGAAATTGGAATCGCTGTGTATGATGAAGATCCTAACAAGTAAGTTACATATCAAAAAATGATTTTATTCCCATCGCATGTCTGAGGGTGCATCCATGGAGGATCACCTATCTGTATTTAAGGAAATCATCTTTGATTTAGAGACTTTGGAGGTTAAGTACGATGAGGAAGATCTAGGGTTGATTTTGTTGTGTTCGCTGCCAGCAGCATACATAACCTTTAGAGATACGATTTTATATAGTTGTGATACCCTGACCATAGATGAAGTCTATGATGTGTTGTTCTCTATGGAGAAGATGAAGCATCTTATGAATGGGTCGGAGACTCAAGGAGATGGTCTCATTATTTAAGGAAGGAATTTTGAGAGGAACTCTAGGGTGATGATAGAAACAGATCGAAATCCAAAAATAAAAACAAAACCTATAGTTACTGCAAGAAGAAGGGCCACATCATATTCGAGTGTTGAAAGTTATAGGATAGGGAGAAAAAAGAAGTTGTAAAATCAAAAGAAAACCAAGCAGAGAAGTTCGATGAAGCTAGTTTTGTTGAAGATGGTGGTAGTGATGAAGAACTCTTGGTTGTTTCTGATAGTAACTCCAAACCTTGTGAGGATTGGATTCTTGATTCAGCTTGCACGTTTTATATGTGTCACAATAGGGATTGGTTTACGATATATGAAGCAGTCTCAAAAAAGATGTTGTGTTAATGGTAAATAACACACCTTTCAAGATAGCTAGCACTGGAATAATCAGAATTAAGATATTTGATGGGGTTGTGAAGACACTTGGTGATGTGCGGTATGTCCCAGACCTGATAAGAAATTATATTTCCTTGATTACTCTTGATTTGAACGGATATAGGTACACTGGTGAAGGTTAAGTCCTGAAGGTTACTAAAGGCGCTCTTGTTGTGATGAAGGGCCAGAGAAAGTCTGCAAATTTGTATGTCTTGCAAGGCTCTACGGTTACAGGTAATGCTGCTTTTTCTACCTCCTCTCTATTAGAATATGTACCTGGGACATATGAGTGAAAATGAGATGAATGAACTAAGCAAGAGAGGACTTTTTGATGGGCAGAGTATTACCAAACTGGAGTTCTGTGAGCATTGTATTTTTGGGAAGTAGAAGAGAGTCAGATTCACAAAGGCATCCGCCCAACTAAAGGCACACTTGATTACATTCATTTTGATCTCTGGGGTCCTTCTAGATTACCTTCTAGAGGAGGTGCAAATTATTTGTTGACTATTATTAATGACTATTGCAGAAAAGTTTGGAAAGTTTGGGTGTTCTTCTTGAAGCAAAAGAATGATGTGTTGCCTACTTTCAAGGAGTGGAAGATTATGATTGAAAAGTAAATAGGGAAGCAGGTAAAATTCCTTCAGACTAATAATGGTTTAGAGTTCTATTCTAATGAATTTAATTCTCTGTGCAAGTCAGAAGGAATTGTGAGGCACTTGACAGTTCTTCATACTCCGCAACAAAATGGTATGGCTGAATAAATGAATAGGAATATAATGGATAAGGTGTGTAGTATGCTCTCTAATGCTAGTTTACCCGTATTTTTGGGCTGAAGCTACTTCCACAACTTGTCTTCTTATTAACCGCTCTCCTTCAGTCGCAATTGATAAAAAGACTTCATAAAAAGTATGGTCTGATACTCTTGCTAGTTATTCTATTTTGAGGATATTTGGATGTTCTGCATATGCTCATATTGATAATGGAAAGTTGGAGCCTAGATCTATCAAGTGCTTATTTATAGGTTATAAGCCTGGTGTTAAAGTTTATAAGCTTTGGTGTCCAGAAAGCAAGTGATGCCATAATATTTTATTGCTAAAGATAGGCTTAGAAGAGATATTAGACCTCCTCAGAAATATGCTGAAGCTAATTTGGTTGCTTATTCATTGAATGTAGTAGAAGGTATTGATTCAGGTAAAGATCCTTCTTCTTACTCAGAGGTAGTTAGTTGTGATGATTTCGGTCGATGGATGATTGCTATGCAGGAGAAGATAGAATCACTTCATAAGAATGACACATAGGATTTTGTGAGATTGCCTAAGGATAACAAAGCTGTCCGTTACAATTAGGTATTCAACCAGAAAGAAGGAACATCAAAATTTAAAGATCCTAGGTATAAAGCAATACTAGTTGCTAAAGGTTATAGTCAGGTTCAAGGTATTGACTTCACTGATGTGTTTTCTCCAGTTGTAAAGCATAGTTTGATTCGAGCATTGCTTGGTATTGTGGCCTTGCATAATCTTGAGCTTGAGCAGTTGGATGTCAAAACTTCATTCTTACATGGAGAAATTAATGAGGAAATCTATATGCAGAAACTAGAGGGATTTGTAGTCTCAGAAAAAAGGACTATGTATATTTGCTGAAAAAGTCTCTTTATGGATTAAAGTAGTCACCCAGGCAGTGGTATAAGAGGTTTGACTTTTTATGACCTCTCACATATTTCAGAGGAGCAGCTATGATAGTTATGTCTACCTCAAGGATGTAAGTGAAGGTTCATTCATCTCTCTTCTCTTGTATATTGATGATATATTGATTGTAACAAAGGATATTAGAGAGATAATAAAAGTCAAAGCCCAACTCAGTAAGGAGTTTGATATAAAAGATCTAGGAGTAGCAAAGAAGATTCTTGGCATGGAGATTTTGAGGGATAGAAAGAATTGTAAGTTATACTTGAGTCAGAAAAGATATATTGAGAAAGTGCTTCAAAAGTTCAATATGAAAAATGCCAAACCTGTAAGTACTCCATTGGCAACTCACTTCAAAATCTTGGCCACTTTATCTCCAAAGATAAATAATGAGCGTGACTGTATGTATCGAGTTCCATACTCTAGTACTGTCGGGTCTCTTCTATATGCGATGGTACGTTTCCTACCAGATTTATCTTATGCCGTCAGTGTAGTTAGAAGATACATGGGTAATCCTGGAAAATAATATTGGAAAGCAGTTCAATGGATTTTCAGATACTTGCATGGATCTGCTGATGTTTGTTTGCAGTTTAGGCAAAATAGAGATGGAGCAATCGGGTATGTTGATTCTGATTTTGTAGGAGATCATGATAAAAGGAGTTCCCTTATAGGCTATGTTTTCACCATTGGTGGTTGTGCTATTATTTGGAAAGCTACCTTACAGACTACAGTTGCTTTGTCAACTACTGAGGCAGAGTATATGGCTATTACATAGGCTTTCAAGGAAGCTATTTGGTTGAAGGGTCTCTTCGGTGAACTTAGCAAAGACTTACAGATTACTATAATTTTTTGCTACAGTCAGAGTGGTAACTTCCTTACAAGAGATTAGATGTTTCATGAGAGGACAAAGTACATCGATGTTCGGTATTATTTTGTGCATGAAGTTATTGCTTATGGTGATATTGTGGTGAGCAAGATTAGTACTCATGATAATCCTGCTGATATAAGGACCAAGACACTACCAAGTGCCAAGTTTGAGCATTTCTTGGACTTGGTTAGTGTTAGCTGTTAAGATGTACCTTTAAGGGCTTATGTGGAAGAGGTGGAGAGTTTTTATTGAAATAGATTTGAGTTCTGAATTAGAATTTATGTCAAGGTGGATATTGTTAGAGTTGTGACTCGAATTTTATTGATCCGGCCCAGAAAGTTTTGCGGTGCGACCCATGTTGGTGATTTTCAATGGGGTCTGTGGAGGTAGCGTAGGGATCGGGCCGATAGGCCCGATATGGACCTTTATGTTTTTGGTCCTAGGACTTATTTGTATACATATATTATATAAGTGCATTTAGTGGATTGTTTTGGGGATTCAAAAAATTCAGCCTTCTCCGTATTGTACTCTTTCTCCAATATAATGAAACCTCCTCTGCCTCTGCCCGTGGTTTTTTCCGCAAGGGTTTCCACGTAAATACTTTGTGTTGTTCTTGATTTTCTTTTTTACTTGTGGGTTGATTATTTTGTGCAAATGATAACAATTGTCCCAACGAACCAGTATTATTTTTAGCAACTCAGAAACCGCATTCTGCGTGCCATTGAGATTATATTAAAAACCTTATACCATTGAGAGTTGCTTGAAAAAAAAACATAGATACTTTACAGGATGGATGGTTGGAAGTGAATCTTTGCAAACCAAATTATATTTAATAATAGTCTTGAAGAGTTAATTATCATATTAATATAATTTTTTATTCTTTGATTTTGAATTAGGAACTCAATTTTATTAGTGTTTTTAAGAGTTTTAGATTGAAAAAATGGTGGAAGAAAATTGGATGGAAAAATGGGGAAGAAGATGGTAAAATTAAATAAAAATGAGTTAAAATATCGTTATCATGCGCCAAACCGTGAGTGTAGAATACTCATTTTGTTGAATCAACAAAAGGTGACACAGTTTATGAATACTTGAGGTGCCAAAACTGAACAACATCCACTTGAGGTGGCAAAGTGAAATATGGTGCCAAGTTGAAGGGTCTGTCGATGTGTTTGGCCTTTCTAATAATTTGATGCTGTATTTGATCTTTTTCCTAGATTTTTTGGGAGGTATCATTTAATTCTTGAATGAAGGATTAGTGACACTGACCAACGTAAAGGGTCAAACATAATTAGGAAACTTAATTAAGTTAATTGTGAACTTGATTAATATTTTCAAAACTTTCTAATCTTTTCGAAAATATAAATCAATCCACACCCCTCTCCTCTCCAAATCAATTGTCTCTCTCCTCTCTCTTTCGACAGTTTCTCCCAACCAATAGTCCTTTAAATTTCTCCTATCAATCCTTGGCGACTTTAACCTCTGGCAACAAATAGTTGGGCTTTGAGTTTATTTTCGACTTTCAACTGTCAATCGACGTGACAGCCTTGCTCTCTGTACAAAATTATTTCAATATTGTTGCTTTAAGTTGAAATGTGGTCTGAATAAAATTCTAATTTTTGGTATTTCTTTACTTCTCTTTTTCGAGTGAAATATGATTTTTGTTGTTTGTGTCTGTACAAAAAAAATAACAATGTTGGTATTTTTCGTGTTGCAACCATTGTTGGGGTGATTTGTTCTTGTTCTTGGTAAAAATGGTGATATTATTGTTGTTCTATTGAACAAAATCATGCAACTTATTTTTCTACATCAAATTAACCATCTGATACAACAGATTAACCATATGATGCAAAAGATTTACTATCTGATGCAACAAATCATCCATCTGATGCAATATATTAACCATCTGATGCAACAAATTTATCATATGATGCAACTAATTAACCATTTGATGCAACAGAGGAGCCATTAAATTAAAAATCTGATGCAACAGATTAACCATATGATGCAATAGATTTACTATCGAATTAAGAATCTGATGCCATATATTAACCATATGATGCATTAGATTAACCATCTAATGCAACAAATGTACCATATAATGCAATAGACAAACTATTTAATGCAACAGATTTACCATCATATGCAATAGAGAAACCATCCAATTAAAAATCTAATGCAATAGATTAATCATCTAATGCAACAAATTTACCATCTGATGCAATAGAGGAACCATCAAATTAAAAATTTAATGCAACATATTAATTATCTGATGCAACAGATGAACCATCTCTTGGATAAAATTCAATCAACTATTCTCACAGGACTCCAATACTTGATTTTTTCAACTGGTCATTCATCTATCACGATAGATGACCCTTATATTAGAGAAAATCTAAATAATATTGATCGTTGATAACAATTTCAATAGATCACTCATATGTTGCAACAGATGTGTGATTTGTTGCACAGACTAGTCATCTGTTTTAATAGATGAGTGATTTGTTTTTATTGTTGCAACAGATTACTCATCCGTTATAACAACTTAGTTATATATTACAACAAATAACTTATATATTACAACAGATGTGTGATATGTTACACAGACTAGTCGTCTGTTTCAACAAATGAGTGATCTATTTTTACTGTTGCAATAGATTACTTATACATTGCAATAGGTTAGTTATATATTGCAATAGATGTGTGATCTGTTGAAACTATTATTTTATTATTGTACATGTTAGATATACTGTTATCCTTTTTATTGATGCATTAATCAATTATAATCTATTTTATGTTCATGTTATTTTTAGATTATATGGATGCCAAAAGAAAAGAAACCAAATTAAGTCCAAGTAAAGGAACAAGTGAAGCAGCTAGGCTACATCCAGCACTTTATGAGCTTGCTTTACAAGTGTTATATCAATCAGAAAATAATTAACATGGAGAGAAGGAATGTTTCAAAAGAGATAATCCAAATACTAATAGCTCTTCTACAAAGAGTTGGTTAAAACCTTCAGCATTGATAGTTATCTTGTGAGAATACAGTGCGATGGTACTACAGATTTAACGGGTGATTTCGTGGTTAAGTCAGCCATGGGAAAATCTTTCGAAGCCTTCAAAAAATACTTCGAGAATAAAATTTGGATGCTTATTTTAGGGACAGCTGCTTTGGGAAATATCTTAATTTTTTGGAGGACAATAATGCTCGTTTCTAAATGATAATGGTATATGATCTTGTTAAGCGTAGGTTTATATATGATAACAAAGATAAAATTGATGTGGTGTGGATAAATTACTGTTCCATGCCTGTGTACTTTGGTTGGAACGAGTTTGACATAATTACTATATTACAATGTTATCCTCTTTCTCCTTCTCAAGTTATACCTATTCTAACCCCAAAAAGCACCCCGCACACTCAAAACAAGGCAAATGCAAGTCAAGTGATCATGAAGACTTGGTGTCCCTTGTTGGTCCAAGCTTCAAAAATAAAAATTTGATAGAAGTGTCGAAAGGTAATAGACTTTTAAAGAAGCACAAGCAATCATTGTGCTTAGTTTGGTTTGTACATAATATTCTTTGGGCGAGAGACGTTAACAACAACACACCACTTGGTTTAATAAAGCTATCTGAGGATCTTGAGGCATTTAATAGCTATCCTTGGGGTTATGAAAGCTTCAAAATAACTGTCAACTATTTGTTGACTCCTTTAACGCCAAAGACAGTCAACTTATATGGATTTTTATGGGTTTTCATGATAAATATTTCTTTTATTACGGTATGATTCATCTTTTTTATTTAATAATGCTTTTGATTTATTGGCGTTATTTTATAGGCTTGGGCATTTGAAGCCATTCCTTATTTGAGATAACAAGTGACCTACCAGAAAGAAGTTTTTTGTCCATGAATTCTGAGATGGTTGTCGGCCAAAATTGATAAAAAAATTTCTTGATCTCTTCACCCCCCGAAGGATGCAGTAAGTCTAATTCTAATTAAGTTTTTGTTTTAATTAATGATTTTTTTGAATGATATAATCATCATTCTAATATATGCACTAATTTATATTAGATTGTACATTCATCGCTTGTTTTGATTAATCGAGAGTTGAAAATTCCATTGTTTCTTACTTTACAAACTGTGCAAACTTTATCAAATCCTAATTCATTGAAAGAATAAAAAGGGAATTATTTGGAGCAACAACTATCACAAGAAAAATAATTTTGGAGGGTGGGCTTGTTGTTGTTGTTGGTTTTAGTGGTGATATAGCTATTGGTGGTAGTAATGGTGCTGCTGTTGAGGCTAATGATACTCTTCTTATAATTTTTAAAATAGATCATTTGAGTATGATCATACTGGTTATATAGATTTTTCCCCTCATAGTGAATATTCTACATGCAAATGTCAAGACTGCAAGGCAAAATATGATGTAGTGATTAATGCTATTAATGCATTAACTGCTTCTATAAAGAAATTGACATCTAAGAGGGGTGTTATTCCATCTAAGAGAATTTCATATCCATCCACTCTATTAGAGAATAAGGCTAAGAGGATAAGGAAAGTACCTTCCAAGGCATTATCAAGCATCTAAAAAAGCAAAATTGCAACTCCGTTATCTTTTTGTTGCACTATTGAGCAATGTCCAAGGGGCACAGGAGAGCAGTATGAGCTGAACAAGGTGAATATATAAAATCTTTTCCAACTAACAATCAGGCACATATCTATTTCAACAGAGGACACATCTGCTGAAAATTATCGAATAAATATATACATCTGTTGTAATAGTTGACTAACCTGTTCCATCAAATACATTATCTGTTGCAACATATGTCTTATATATTTTATAAAATCAAAAATCTCTATGTACCATTTTTATTTGTACCAACAGATGATCTATCTGCTTCAACAGATGCGTCACCTATTGGGACAAATTAAATCAAGACTTCCTACTATTTTAATTTTTCCAAACAGATGAGTCATATGTTGCAACAGATGGTTCATCTATTGAAAATTATCATACAGGTCTTCCTTATTTTTTTAATTTGTCCCAACAGATGATCCATCTATTGAGAACATAAAGATAATCTATTTGGGACAATTTAAAATAAAAGGAGGACATGTTTGATTTGCTAAAACAGATGAGTGATCCTTTTCCATTTTTTATCTATGTGATTAGCATTGACAATTCTGGATTTTATGGTGGATGTCAAAGTAGAAGCTATTACTAAATAGCATTGACAATAAGCTACGCTTTAAAGATCCACGACGACCAACGCCTAATTTTATATCACCAGATAAAGAACAACTTATGCATATTGAGTAGATATTTATAGATTGAGTCTGTCAAAGTAATAACCTCACCCTTGCTTAGGAATTGTTGGCATCAAAACTTAACGGGTTGATTTCTTTGTTGATATCTGTACCCATCACAATTTTTTTACATTTCATTTATTTGTTGATTTATTTTATGTAATTTCTGAAGGGTTTGATTTATTTATTTTGCCTATGAATTTTATTTTATCCTTAAATTTGAACTTATTAATTGAAGTGGAATACTGGATTTAGATATTTCAATAGATAAGGTATCTGTTGTAACAAACAACATATCTGTTGGAAAATATCAAACAGATTTAGACATATGTTGCAAAATGTAGGTCATCTGTTGGAAATTATCAAACATATCTTCCCATTGTTGAAAAAGATAGACTTACATAGAAACATCGACATAATGCAACAGATAACCAAACTATTGCAATAGATAAACTATTTGTCAGAACAAATAGAAGTTATAATAGATAGACAATATGTTGCATTATAAAAAATTCAACAATATAGCTGACCTTATCAACCCATCTCTAGTTATAGCTAAATCAATTTAGGTATTTCAAATAATAATCTAATATGAATCGTTTCAACTCAGATTGATCAATTGATGACTCGGGTCAGGAGGAGCGCAATACCAACATCATCAAAAAGAGTTGACCCTATCAAATCATCCCTAGTTATACCTAAATCAATTTAGGTATTTCAAATAATAAGCTAATATGAATTGTTTTAACTTAGATTGATCGATTGACGACTCGGGTCAGGAGGAGCGTAATACCAACATCATGCAATATAGTTGACCTTATCAATTCATCCCTAGTTGTAGCTAAATCAATTTTGGTATTTTAAATAATAAGCTAATATGAATCATTTGAACTAAGATTGGTCAATTGATGACTCGGATCAGGAGAAGCGAAATAACATGCAATTTAGTTGACCTTATCAATTCATCCCTAGTTATTGCTAAATCAATTGAAGGTATTTAAAATAATAAGCTACTATAAATTGTTTTAACTCTGATTGGTTGATTGATGACTCGGGTTAGGAGAAGCACAATACAAACATCATGCAACATAGTTGAACCTATTAACTCATCCTTAGTTGTAGCTAAATCAATTGAAGTTGTAGTTGAACATATGAACTCAAATGAAATTGTATAAAAACAAATGTTCATCCTATTACAACAAATGATATATCTGTTGGAATTTATCAAACAGATTAATGAATTTGTTGCAATAGATTATATATCTGTTGTTAATTATCAAATAGACATTGCCATCTGTTGCGACAGTTGACTAAGCCATTGGAAATTTTCAAATAGAAATTGACATCTGTTGCAACTGATGACTTATATGCCTTAAGATCTTTTTTTTATTTTAAAGAAATTTACTATCTGAGAGAAAAAAGATAAAATACTAACTCAAAAATATTACTTGGATAACTCAAAAATCTCCTCCTTGAGTAGTCTTATCTTGCCTTTTCAATGTCACAATCTCCTTGTACCCCTCAAAGTTATTAATAAATATTTAAAACCCATCTCTAGAATTCTCTCTCCTTTAGCCATAAATTAACTCATCTTTTTTTTTTCAGAATCAATCTATATCTTTTCTCGACTAAAATAAGTGTTCTGATCCATTTGCTTTTTTGACATTACAGGTATGGTTTACTATTACTCTTTACTTCTCGTCTTCTTCTTTATATGTTATTTAAGTTAGATAGTTACATCTGCTAGTTTTATTGATTTACCCATTACCAGTATCCTATTTATTGAGAAAATTAAAGGAAAGATGACTTTTAAGCCTTGAATGAACGAATCGTTGTTTTTATTACAACATGCAAAAAATGTGATCTGTTGGGAGAAGTTAAAAATCCTTGTAATAAGTATTATTTTTTTATGTCTGTTGTTTGTTTCTTTGTTGGTAGTGCTATTATGGGGGGTTTTGGTGTTGTTGGATCATGTGGTGTTTGTATTGTTAATGGTATTGGAATACATAGTGTTATTTATTTGTTGTTGCTTCTATTGTTAATGTTATTGATGGTGTTGCAACAATTTTCTCAACTATTGCAACTGATGAATCAGCTGTTGGAACAAACAGAGAACTGTTGGAAGAAATCAAACAAGTAGCAATGTTGTTTTGTCTTTAAATCTATTTTTTAATTTTATATGATAAAGCAATCATCAATTCGAATTAATTAAGGTATGTGATGATTATTAAAAAAAAGTGAACAGTCGTGAATTTTTGTCTAACACCTTCAAAACAGTTGATGAATCAAACTCCCCATCTGTTACAACTGATGAATCAGTTATTAGAAGAAATCAAAACATGTCCTCCAACAGATGGTCTATCTATCACAACAGATAATCCATATGTTGCAATAGATGCCTCATCTGTTGCACATATAGACCATCTATTGCAATAGATGGTAAATCTATTGTGACAGATGGGTTATCTATTATGATAGATGGACGATTTATTGCAATAACTCAATGATAACAATTATTATTAAGAGAGAAACCAGTTTGAAAAGGTGAGAAGTTTGAATGTAAAAGAAAAAGTCATGACTTTTCACAGAAAATAAAAAGTCAGTAGTTTGAATATAATTACTACAATGGAGTTGAACACTCATGCCTTTTTGCCTAACACATTCAGATTCAATCCTCTATAAATAAGCCCCTCCTTAATCTTCATTCTACTCCATTTTATTTATTTCTTACATTTTTCCTTTTCATATTACATCTTCAACCTCTTCTTATCAAAGAGCATATTCCTTTTTCATTGAGATAAGTATTTTTTGTGTGTAAATCTACCAGTTGTTAGTATACGTTATATTACATTCGAACTCTTTTCTTTACTTTTGTGTTTATATTTTCAATTAATTCATGCATGTTCTAGATATGGTTGATCCTGATTGAGACATTGCTATTCTGCGTGACACCGTGCGGGAGCTTCAAAGGCAGGTTAATGAATTGCAGAGGGATTTGGTCGCCATGACAGCAAGGATGTTCAGAGAGATGCATTGGTTGAGAAGGACTCTACTGCTATCGGTTCACGATTGGTCGGCTGACAATAATAATAATGATAATATTTAGGTGAAGTTTTTTCTTTTAGCGTGTGTATTTTAATTTTTTTTTATATCTATCTATACATAATGTATTTTATTTTTGTTTGATAAAAAATTTATTTTTGGTCGACTTTGGATTTTAATTCTTATTTAGTTTCCAATCTGTCTATTTTTTTTCTCAATAAACATATCGATGGAAATTTTGAATCCAGTAGCAACAACAAGAGTTTTGAGTTCTTTCAACAGATGGACCATCTATTGAAATAGATTGGTTGAAACGACCCAAAATCTGATCCCAAGACGTCACGGTGCTCAAGACTATGAGTAGCCTTAAGCTAACCCTATCTGCCTACTACTGAGCCTAAATCTCATAATAAAGAAAATATATACATAAAAGTCATACTGAATGCAGAACTGTCTGAAATAACTAGAAAAATGTCTAAAACATCAATATTGAATAATTTGAATAAAGACAAGTGGCTGACAAACCTCTACTACTAATAACTAGAGAGTTACTGGGATAAACCCCCAGCTAACTCAAACTATCTGTAAAGAACACTGAATTATAGAAACTTCTAAGCTGTAAAATCTGGATGAATAAGTCCCCGAACTATGAGGATTCACCAACTGTCGGATGTAGATAAAGATGCTCGAACTACTCATGCTGCTGATATGGGGCACCTGAACCTACATTATGAGACAATGTAGAACATAGACGCATATGTGGATCAGTACTTTGAGGATGTACTGAGTATATGGGGTGATATGCATAAGTAAAACATCATCTCATCATCATAATTTTAAAAATAATGCATACTAAATGTAAATGACTCACATAAGCATGAATAGCTGAAATCCTGAAATCTAAAATCATGAACAATAAATCATACTTTATAAATCTAGTAAGTTATAACATTTAGTTCTAAAAGTTTTACTTACATTCCGTCTTTAAATCATACTGTCTAAGTGTAGAAAGGACTCACTCGAAAGCTAAAATCTTTAGCTAATATCTTTCTGTAAAGCATAATCTAAATAAAGTTATGAGCCTTTACACTTAGTTTCTAAAAGCTTTCTATTATTCTTTTCTAAGAAACTATTCTGAAAATCTTTACTGTTAAGTTTTAAGGAAAACACTTTATCTTAAGGCTTTAGGGAGGTTCTCTTAACCGACATAAACCATGCGAGCTACATCGAGTCCAACGTCTCGTCCTCCTAAGGAAGAAGCTTCATGTTGGGGAGAGGTGTCATACTCTTGCCAGGAAGTATAACCTTATCTTAAGTGATCACAACTTAGCCTACTATGGGCACTCAATCTCAATTCTACGGTGGCACATAGTTTTGGGGTATGACACCTTGGAATCATACCCAACTTGTTGCTAAATACTACTCCCTTTAATTTCTTACTCTCATCTTGTTGGAAATTCACTTTAAAACTCAACATAAGGGTTTATCTGAAACCAGTTATGCATCTGAAACCAGTTATGCATTTATCTAAGTAAATCTGTAAATAAGCTGATCTGAATTCTGTAATCTATAATAAATCTATAAAGTGGATTTCAAAACTTATCTAAAGATCAAAAGATCAAAGCTTAACTGAAAATCTGTAAATAATCTGCTAATAAGATGCTCAAGGCATCATCTTTCTTAAAATAATAATATTTAATCTTGGGGTAATGACCCATGAATTAATCTTATGTCAAAATATCATAATAATCATGCTTGATAATGAAAACAATGATAGTTCATCTCAAAATCTATAATTTACTGCAATAGGCATGAAAATATGAAAAATAGACATGAAATTTATCTTCAAAATATCTCAAAAACTCATAGCTTTGCACATAGAAACAATAGGTATGAACACTAATTCAAAACTCATGTAGAATCATTCAAAATCATATGAACTTAAAAATATAGAAGCTTGGTTTTGGGCATAAGGATGGAAGAAGATCCTTGTTCATAAACCCCACATACCTTGGTAGATGATTAGATAAAGAAACTTGAATTATTGATTCCTATTTGAGTTCTTCATGATGAATTCTTGATTATCTTATCTTGGAAATCCTCAATTTAGAGCTTTCTTGGAAAATCTATGGAGGATTTTGATTTCTTGAAGAAGAAACTCTAGAGCTTTAGGGTTTTTCTTTGAGAGATAATGGATGAAATTGGGCATACAGTGCTTTGAATATGATTAATTCTTTGTTTAAGACGGATAGGTGCCTTAGGAATTGACCAAAGTGACCTTTTTAATAATTAAACAGAACAGAAAAATAATATTTTTTTCGAACTGGGTGGCCACCGTGACACTCCACTATCGCGGTGGCTCATTGGAAATTGACAAGTGGGAACTGGGCATTCTCCGTGACGTGCCAGCATTACGGTTTCCCTTTGGAATGCCAATTTGGCTATTGGCGCGATGTGGTAAGATTGCATTGGTCTACTGGAAATGGAAAATTAGGAATTTAGACTTTCTGCAACACGTGAATATGCGTAGGTCCACTGGAATGTGAAAATTACCATTTTTCTCACCTCCGCGACGCGCCAAGTGCCCAGGTGGCATACTGTTAACTTAAAAATGCTCTAACTCCCCAACCGAGAATTGGTTTTAGGCGAATTTTATATCGATAGAAAGATTATTCAATTTTCCACACAATGGAAGGTCTAAATTTGGAAAATTCTACATGAACTAAATATTCTTCATTTCGAAAGTTGTTCCGTAACATTCAAGGAACGAATTTGAGCTAGAAAAATTACAGGGAATTACATTGGTCATCGGTTTAGTTTCTAGATTCTTCATCAGTTGCAACAGATTTGTCATCTGTTTGAGGAACACATTCTAGTTTGATAAACTGTATTATGTTCTTTCAGCAAATGTTCATTTCTTACAATAGATAGGTAATCTGTTGAAAATAATTTTGTGGTCTGTTGTATTTTGTTCCTGTTTTGCCTCTTTTTATTGATGCACAGGCTATTAAAAAGATATTTTATGTAATAAATGATAATATTAATGTTCACAACAATGAGTTAAATATATAAAAGTCCATAACAAACAACAACACAAGTTTTTGCTATTACAATGATCATGGTGGATTACGATCCAGGCATGTAGTTCTTTTGTGGCCAACGTTCTTACATACTGACTACTTATTTTTTCTTGATGGAAATGATTCTCTGACTCCATGCCTCATCTTATATGTCCTTTTTCCTTATTAGATAGTGCTTGAGTCAATATATGGAGGAGGTATTAATCTCCCCAAGAGCTCTACAGGAACAACCCAAGATTCTTCGAGAGGCAGAAGATTAATACTCTCACTATATGGCATTATATATTTTTCCACCAAATAATATAGAGAGGAGTACTCATAAATTTTAGTTCCATATTTGCACCGTATTGAGATCAAAGCGCTGCCATAACATGTGGACAGGGTATTTTGTCCAAGTTAAAAACTCCGCACGTACAAGATCTTGTTTGAAGGCTGATTGTGGCAACATCACCATGACCATTGATACTGAACTTGTAATCTTCTATTTGATGAGAAAATAACTTATTCCCCAGACTAATGTGCGTTGATATTATTTTTTTGCTTCTAGAACAAATTTGGTTCTTGCATTCTCAAACTTTGTACGCCTTTTGTGAAAAAATTTGTCATACTTCTAGTTTATTATATCAAATAGAGCCGCAAAGGGAAATTCTCTTTCATCACCAAATAATGAATTCACCGATTCAACTATGTTTGACGTCATAATATTGTACCTATACAAAATAATCACTTAGTATGACTTTATACTCAACTTGTAACTCAAACAAGACATTAAATTCAAAAGAATATACCTATTTTCCAAAAAGAATGCCCAGCTCCATCTCTTGAAACCGACACATACGAGATGTTCTGCTTTTGAGGGATGCATATCTATTATTTGATTGAAATGGTCTAAAAACTCCTCTCTATTATATGCTCTAGATGATTTATAAAAAAGGGTCATGACCCTATCATTGTGAAAGTTATTTCGAATATTATCTCCAAGATGCCTTATGCAACAACCAAAGTAAGCTGAAGTGTAGAAAATTAAACCAATCTTTGAAATACTTGGATGCGTATCTGAAACAAAATGAAAATCTTTGTTATCTTTGATACAGCTTCTCATCTATTCAAAAAAATATCCATAAGAGACATAACATTTCATGTCGCTACACAAAAAGCGATAGAAAAGATGTGATTCTCCGTATCCTATGCCACCGCCGCTGGCAAAACTCCATTATACCTTCTCCTCATGAAGGTCCCATCGATGGCTATGACTTTTCTCAAATATTGAAAACCTTGAATCCAAGCACCAGAGGATACAAAAAAGTCTTAAACCTTTCATTTTTACCAACATGAAACACTGTCTTACTTTCGGATTTTTGGACTCAAGCATGTAACGGTAGGCATTGAGGACTGCATACCCGTGCTCGTGTGTCAAGCTAATCAAGTCCTTGGTAATACCCATGGAACTATATTTCTTCCAATAACTAACCATGACACCCAATTCTGTAAGGAGTTGATTGGCCATATCCCTTATAGAAGGGCCTTTGCCATTGGGGAATCTATTCTTGCAATCTTGATCGAGGACCTTTGCCGTGGCGTGAGGGATTTTAGCCTGAAATATCTCCAAATAGTATGTGTGATACTTTTTATATTTATTAATGATGAATCTGTCAGAACTTAAGTACTTCACCGCTCTCAAATACCACTTGCAGTTTGGATTAGCACATCTGAAGAAAAAGACTTTGCTCGAATTAATCAGCTTCATTATTCTAAATTTTTTTTCAAGCAAGAAATAAACAAATAAGTAGATAGTTCGTCCTTATCCTTGAATGACATTCCCTTGTAAAAGCTAGTCTCGTCATCTTGACGATTGCCAGATTGAGAAGAACTGCCCACCGTATTGCTCGCAGCAATGGGCGTAGGTGTTTGGTTATCATCTGGAATATTCATGTCCAGATCATCCAACTTATCATCAAAGATGTCTTGTTGTTGTTCTTCTTCTACATTTTGGTTCTCATTATCTCTTGTTTTTTAACCACGTACAATCTTAACACCGTCCTGGCCGAATCACTAAGATAAGCACGCAACCAAATATAATCGGTTATCTTGAAAGGTAGTACCCTCTGATTTCAAAGGAGCTGTGCATATAGCTGATGATGAGTTCTTTTGGTTGACAATTCAGTTCATAATAACTGATGATTAAGTTCACAAAATCATTATAAAAACCATCACTTTGGACTGTCATAGCTATCATCTTTAGCATTTTACCCCCTTTCCAATGCCATACATATCGATTACTCTTCTCGATCTATTGACCATGGCAATTCACCCATATTATTATTGATCCCTCCATTAGCGTTACCTAAATAAAGTCATTTGTTAAAAAAAAGTTAATAATGATATCATAATAAAATTAATAGTGATTTCATAGTGCTGTAATATGAACCCCAATAGATAAGTAATCTATTGCAATAGGTAGTGATTAGTTGCAACAGATTACTTACCTGTTGGGATTTCTGTTACGCTCCTAAAGTTGATTTTAATATATGAGTCATTTGTTGTAACATGTGAATTATATTTTGCAACAGACTATACATCTATTGCAATAGACGTTACAGTACTAAAGAACCTTTGAAGCTGATTCCAACAGATGAGTGACATGTTGCAATAGATAACTATCCTGTTGTGATAGATGACTTACCTGTTGCAATAGATGATGCATTTGCTGGAATCAAGTTTAGGTTATATTGAAATAGATGACTAATTTGTTGCAACTGATATTTACTCTATTGCAATAGATAACTAGTCTGTTGTAACAGAGGAGTCATATGTTGCAATAGATGACCCATATGTTTAATTCATGCTACGACACTATAGAACCATAAACATAAATCTAATATATGAGTCTTCCATTACAGCAGATGGTTCATCTATCGCAACAGATGAGTGATCTGTTTAAACAGATGGCTTTTATGGTGCATTCATGTTCGTGTGCTATCTATTGTTGAAAAAAAGCACAATAGCAGTTACCCAAATGATAAATTCAACTAAAAATCATAATTTGACTTACCAAAGTCTCCTATGAAGTAATGCCAAAATGAAAAGTGATGTACGAAACAAAATTTGACCTAAGAAATTGATCAAGTAGCAGCAGTAGCGGTAACAACAACAACAATAACAACAACAACAATGGTCAACAAGAAGAAGATGAAGATGATAATAAAGTGGAATATGATGATAATGAAGCAGAAGATTATGAATAAAAATCCGGAGCCAAAAGGGCTATTTTTTTTTTATCAAAAATACTAAAGGGGACAACGAATTTTAAAAAATACAAAAACGGACAAATCGCTAATGGTGCAGCGACTTACAAGTTGCCGGTCCCACCGCGACTTATAAGTCGCTGGGACGGCCACGACTTACATGTTGCTGGAACTGTAACGACTTACTGCTAGTCACTGTTCCCATGTGACCCAAAAAAGTTGTCTGCATCATTGAGAATCAACACTGTTGCCAACAAAAAAAAGTTTCTGTACCTTTGAAAAAATAAGACGTGCAGCCTTTTGAAATTTTTTTTATCCATGCAGCCTTTAAAATAGATGTTGCATTTTTTAAAGAGAATACTGTTTGCATGTGAATATTTATTTGTTTGCATCTGAATTCCATCTGTATATATTTTGTGGAACATAATTCATATATCTTAATACAACAATTTTCTAACCTGGAAAAAGTTTACAAATATTTAATCAAAATACAAGTTAAGGCATCAATTATAAGGTATGTTAATATATAGTTTTTACGTTATTTTTATTGTGAAGTATAAAAATATTACATCAAATTCTTAAAGTCAAGCTAAACATCGATCTCAAAAAATTTGGGACATCGAAGGATAAGATATGTGTTTATACACGTCGTGCCGATACTAAATTTTGGCTGAACATACAGGAGCGTTCATTGCATTATCGAATCATTCAAAATTTAAGTTTTTATGGATTTAGAGGAATTGTAGAAGTAGGAAATATTCTTTACGATGTAGATCTTATAAGTGCATTAGTTGAGAGGTGGCGCCCCAAAACTCACACAGTTCACTTGCGAATTGGTGAGGCCACTATTACATTACAGGATATTGAAATTATGTTTGGAATGGTTGTAGATGGGAGTCCTATACTTCTAGAAGGTTCTACAGATTTAGGAATTGTAGCTAGATGACAAATGATGCGTGACTTAACAGGATGAGAACCTCCTCTAGATTGCTTTTGTGGAATTAGAAGAATACTCTTATCTAAATTAGCTGCTTATGTAAAAGAGTTAGATAATATTACTGATGATACTCCCGAAATTGAGGTGCAACAGAGAGTTAGGTTGTACCTTTTATGGTTGTGCGGAGGTACATTATTTTCGGGCAAGTCCAATTCTAAAATATCTTTGGACTATTTAATCAACTTACAAGACTTAAATGCAATGTCAACAAAGGCTTGGGGCACAGCCGCATTGCCATTTTTATACTATTCTTTATGTCGTGCATCCATGTCTCCATCTACCAATGTATGTGGATTTCTTTCCTTAGTTTAGGTACGTGAAATTTAATATTTGTGTTTTAAAATTTGTGCTACTTAATTTTATTGTGTTATTAAAATTAGTTGATTTTATATTTTTATAGGCATGGGCATGGGAACGTATTATTCCACTTCATCCGTCACCGCACCCTCTGGTGGCAAACCATCATGAGACCTTGGCTCCACTTGCACGTAAGTGGTGATGAGGTATAGTTCATGAAAATGAGGTGATAAATATACTTGTCATAATCAGAGATGTCCTGGATAACCTAACTATTGAGCAGGTAATTGAACTTTTAATACTCATGATTTGTCATATTGATTAAAAAAAAAATTATAATGTAAGAATTGAGAAGTGTCATATTTGTTACTAATAGATTTTCTTATGTATAATTTTAAGTATAATATTATTTCTATTTGAAAAGAGCAATATAATTTCTGTGTTTTATAACGATCTATTTATTTTATAGTTCATTTGGGAGCCCTATCTAGAAGAAATACTCAATGAATTGTCCGTGTAGTGCCAAAGGTGATACAATTCAAATGGACACCTTAATTTTTGAATACATGATTGGAGGTCATCATTTAAAGGCTCAAGACTTGATCACCCCGAGGGTACAAGAATATGCAAGGAACACCCATTTTGAGCACAAGCAAGGCCGTGTGTGGAAGATTGCTTGGAGCATCGAAGACTTGAGGACTCACGGTTTTGGACAACACTTAATGGGTCATGATTTGGTCATCTTCATTAAGGGAATTTTGGTCACTTCATTGGGTCCAAATGCACTCCATGGTCACCCCTCCCTTTAAGGGCATTGTTGTCATTTCACCTTGTCATGTAATAGAATATAAATAAAATATTTTAGGTCTTTTTCTCATTAGTTTTTTTATTGATGTAAGAGTTGAAAATGTGAAGCACCTTTAGTTGTAGAGCTTGGAATAGCCACCACACCGAAATGAGGGCAACAAGTATGGATATCACTTGTGTTGCAATGTTGGCTTGATACATTGGTGTTTAGAGAAGGTAAAGTTCCTCTTGTGTCAACGTAGGAGTTAGGTTAACCGTTGTGTGTAGTGTTAAGGATCCAAGATTACCATATTCTTGAATTCTTAAGATTATACCAACCAATGTCTAACTATCTATCCATTTTGTTTATGTTGTAATCGTTGGTTTGTGTTCTTGTAATTCAAATCCGTGACTTGTTGTTTTTGTTCCATTGTTGTTGTTCTTCATCTTGTTGTTGTTAACATAGTTTGTTGTTAGCTGTTTTTAGGTGTTAAACTCATCAATACATCATGTTCTTATTGTTGTTTGTTGAATCCGAGTGTGGTCTTCCAAAGGGTCCTCAGATCTTTGATCTTGTGGATTGATTTTGAACTGTGTTTCGTGTTGTCCTTATAATTATTGTATCATTTGGTATCAAAGCCATTTTTTATTTTTTTCTAACAAGATCAATTTTTGTCTTGAGAGTTGGAAAAAAAATATATAAAAAAAAGAGTTGAAAAACTGAAAAAATTCTAGAAAAGGAGTAATCTGCCCGTTCTTGTTGTTCTAGGCCGAGAAAGTTGTTGTTCTTGTTGTTGTCTTGGCCGAGACATGTTTATTTGTGACTAGATCTTGTAGTCTTTTGTTGTTTAGAGTGTTTCTAGTGTTGGTTTCTTTCTTACCAACACTAAAAAGTGTTCAAATCTAAGCTTGAACTTGAACTTGTTGATGTTGTTAATGTGAACAAAGTGTGGCTGATTTGATGTTATTGTCATTCTAAGCCTTGACCGTGTTGAATGCCTTGTTGTTGTGGAGTTGGGCGTTGGAATTTGTTGTTGTTCTTGGAGAATATTGTTATTGTTCTTGGTGTTGTTATTATGTTCTTATTGTTCTACACCCTTTTCATCTTTTGTTAAAAAAAAAAGTGAACATTAGATCTACAAAAGGTGAAAGACCAAGTTGTAGTACTTGTTGGTGAAAGACTTGATCACACCACTTAAAAGACTTGACAACCACTTTTCACCTACTTTCCTTGATTTAAGGACCTTGTTCAAGGAGAAAGTTCCAAGAAGGTCAAGTCTTGTTTTGAACTTGAAAAAGAAGCTCCAAGACCAAATTTCCCTCTATTAACCAAATCCATCATTGTCAAATTGTAGATTGGTCAAGAATTGAAATTGGAGAGTAAAATTTTGACAAAACTGAGGTCAATAGTGGACTGCCACATCACTAAATTACTGTTCACATAACATTTTGAGTTCAAATTTTAGATTTCTTAGTTTCATTTTATTGTTTATTAGTTTCATTTGTTGGTTTGAACACTAATTGACAACCTAGTAATCTCCTACTAGCTTGTTAGTTAGTTTTTGTGCCCGTTTGTTCGTGTTAGCGTTATTTTGTGCTTTTCTTGTTTTTGGATCGTAGAATTTTTGGTTCAAGTTCGGACATTATTTCCTTGAGTCTTCAAACAAAGAATCCATTCTGACCAAGGAGTAGACTCACCCCTCGACTCATCACGAACTACAAGCCGACTTGCAACACTTATGAATCCTAGTGTGAGACGATCAAGTGTGTGAGAGTGTGGTGAGGTTATTTCGAGCTAACATGTGTTTTATTTTGTAGACTTGTTCTTTTTTTTTAGGTGTAATTATGATGGAACCCGCAGCTGCAAGTGCTATTTTGGCTAAACTTGAAGCCATTACCCATCAATGGGAAGTGATAAATGAAAGGTTGGATCATATGGGAGTTCCAAGGGAGCAAATGGGCTACTCAAGCACACGTCAAGATGAAGACCGTAGCTCATGTGAGCTACGAGGTAAAAATGTTATCCCCTACACTCATATGAACGTAGTTGAAGTTTTACCTAGTGTAGGAGTGCATGGGTATTCATTTTGTGATACTCTTGATATTGTTAGGTCACATAAGGATCAAACTCTTATTGTAGATACACAAGCACTAGTTGATCCTTTAGATGGCGAAATTGATTCTCCTCGTGAGAATGATTTGTTTCCATCTAGTGTTAGCACTTACAACTTAACTAAGGTTCCATTACCAAGTGATGAGAGTATTCACACACTAGTTGACCCTTGTGAAAAACAAGGTGAGTCTACGTTGTTATATGAATTGCCAAAACTAGTGAGGGTGAGCAAAATGATCAATCGGGCATAGATAATCTTGATTTGCTTGAATATTTAGAAAACTCGAGTTGTTATTGTCTTTGTGAATATGATTTCGATTGTGGTCCTTTGGCTTCCTGTGATGGTTTGTACATATATGAGGACAACTCTTGTGAAAGAGAAGGTGATATGTGCTTAGAAATGCCATCTACTTCGTCTTTATATGATTCTTATGTTAGGCATATTCCTAGAGGAAATTTTGAAACTAGTAGTAAGTGCATTCATGAGAACCCTTTATTTGAAGTTGACTTATGGAACACCTTTCTCAACCTTCTTTTAGTTCATGATATTTTCAATGGTGATAAAGAGGGCTTGCTTAATTTCGAGGATGACACCCTAGGGGAAAGTGAGAGTTGCCAAGACCTAAGCCCTTGGTTACATTTCCCATTCGATCCTGGTAACTTCTTAGGGTGTGAAGGATGGATAGTTGCTGGTCAGTCCACTTGTTTGAGTGATATTATTATATGTGTTAGGTGGACTTTACTTTCAATTAGGACACCACCCCTTGATGGTGATTCCTTTCGCCAACTCCTTTGTAATTTTTTTTCTAAGTCCCTCGTGATTACAACAAAGGATGTGTGGTTATATCTCAAGTATATACCCCCTTGGCATATTAATGTTGTTTATTGTACTAACTCTAACCCTTATGTCATGAGGATGTGGTGCTTATTTGTCTTCTCTTTGTTCTTGCAAGGTTTGGATTCGAGGTCGAATCCTTTTCAAGAAGGGAAGGATGATACAAGTCAAATATCCACCTTAATTTTTGAAGACATGATTGGAGGTCATCATTTAAAGGCTCAAGACTTGGTCACCCCGAGGGAACAAGAATATGCAAGGAAGACCCGTTTTGAGCACAAGCAAGGTCGTGTGTGGAAGATTTCTTGGAGCATCGAAGACTTGAGGACTCATGGTTTTGGACAATACTTAATGGGTCATGATTTGTTCATCTTCATTAAGGGCATTTTGGTCACTTCATTGGGTCCAAATGCACTCGATGGCCACCCCTTCCTTTAATGGCATTGTTGTTATTTTGCCTTGTCTTGTAATAGAATATAAATAGAACATTTTAGGTCTTTTTCTCATTAGTTGTTTATTGATGTAAGACTTGAAAATATAAAACACCTTTAGTTGTAGGGCTTGGAATATCCACCACACCGAAATGAGCGCAACAAGTATGGATATCACTTATGTTGCAATGTTGGCTTGATACGTTAGTGTTTAGAGGAGGTAAAGTTCCTCTTGTGTCAACGTAGGAGTTAGGTTAACCATAGTGTGTAGTTTTAAGGGTCTAATATTACCATATTCTTGGATTCTTAAGATTATACCAACCAAGGTCTAACTATCTATCCATTTTGTTTATGTTGTAATCGTTGGTTTGTGTTCTTGTAATTCAAATTAGTGACTTGTTGTTCTTGTTCCATTGTTGTTGTTCTTCATCTTGTTGTTGTTAACATAGTTTGTTGTTAGCTATTTTTAGGTGTTAAACACATCAATACATCGTGTTCTTGTTGTTGTTTTTTGAATCCGAGTGTGGTCTTCAAAAGGGTCCTCGGATCTTTGATCTTGTGGACTGATTTTGAAGTGTGTTTCGTGTTGTCCTTGTAATTCTTGTATCAAAAGGGGATAACCTATTTGGATGGATGGAGTGCCACTTATTTGTGGAATAGTCCGTGAGTGGCATATGGTTGATCGTGTTGTTAGACAATTTGGTTATCTCCAGCATATACCTAGACCGTGTACTCACTTTCACGAACAACATTTTAAGCGTGATAACCGAAGTAGAATAACACAAGAAGTTTTAAATATTTTTAACAAAATAAAAAATACGTGGGATACACGTCGGGAACATATTTTTGAGCCCCATCATATAAACAATCTATTAGAGTACATTCATTGGTATTGTAATCATGCTTGCATGTTAATTGGAAATCCAGAGCATGTTCTTCATAGAGGATACCAACACATGGCAGGCAGACATGAGGCCTTGGTACGTATATTCAAAAAATCTTAATACAAGTTAGTGGTCTTTTTAATACATGTCAATGACCATTTTTATTTTGTATTTTTAGGCTATGGGACATGAAACCATTTATTGGATGGCTCAATTGGTTTTATGTGATTGAAGAGAAACTATCAAGACATATGAATTTGCATCAGAGGTTGCCCGTGTTTCTTTGGAATCAATGAATTCTGCTTATCTAGGAACACGATTGAGCTTTGCTCCTAATTATGCACCACTAACTCAATCTGCGGAATCACCACCAGTGCAAGTTCGCCTTCAGGGACGTCAATCTGTATCTAGAGATAGTATGCGTCAGGGTAGAAGAGGTGGTCTAGAGAAAATGGTATGGAAGATCATAGTGAAGAACCACATAATAATTTCGGCTTGTCTTTAGCTACTACTACCGAGGCCTATTATCCCACGTTTGAATTTGGTGAACCCTCTACAGTTGTCACTAATTTTTCACATAAAGAAACAGTTGGTTTTGTAACGCCACCTGTTGTGCAGTATGATTTTGCATAATTAAGTGAATTTCATCATGCTCCCCAACTCGAAATGCGTGAATTTTTCATGAATAACTCTCCATTTACTGAGACGTTGAGCTTTTCTGATGTGAGTCAGTAATTCGTATAATATATTTAATAATTTATGATTAACTAATTAATTCTTATTTATTTAATTATATTTCATGTTATTACAGGCAACAATGTCCAATGCAGAAACTTCTCAATCACATGTATGATGTCATTTCTTGATTTACATACTTCATTTTATTTGTAGTCTTAAATAATCTTACCTTTAAAAATATTTTTTGTAGGTTACGAGAGAAGATGGTCGTCGAAGATCAACTAGGCCACACGTACCAACTTATTGTGGCATGGGTAGTCGTCATAATCACGTTCGGGGATAAAATTAATCAAAATTTTTGTTGGTAGTTTCAAAAGGCCAAATTTAGGTAGGTTAATTTTTTCTAGTGTAATTTAGGTAGGCTAATTTTTTCTAGTGTTATTTAGGTAGGCTAATGGCCACTATGTAATTTTTATAATGTTTAGATGAATTTAAAGTTACACTGTCATGAAAATTTTATATTATTATGTTCAATTCCCTTGTCAAGTCAACAAACATAAATTAGCTAGCAGTAGAATATTTTTATTTTACTTTATTCATAAGAATATATCAAAATCAAAATTTTTTAAAAGACATATTACATTAAAAATACTACATATAGACCAAAAACACAACATAAAATAATACTACATGAAAGTGGCAAACTACTGAGCTCGTCTAGGAAAACGTGCCTTAGTGTGACCTGTTTCTTTGCATATACTACACTTTCTAGCCATGCAAGCTGGAGAAATATCTATATCATTCTTAAGTCGGGTTCTTTCTTCAACACCAGATGTCCGCATATATTCAATGTTTGCAACTAAAGCAAATGGGACTGGCGGCCAATATCGTTCATCACCCACGGGGTAAAATTTACCACTATACGTTTGTTTGTATAGCTTGGTGCTATAGTACTTGCTAACATATGTATTAGGTTCGATGCCACGATTTCCATAAAACTTAATACAATGTGAGCATGGCATGTGATAATTCTTCCATTTTCCACAAGAACATATTTTTGTCTTGGCATTAACTGTGTGGACATTTCCACCCTTACCATCACGTGAAAAAGTAGGAATCTCAAATACCCCATCACCGTTTTGATAAGTCATCATATCAGTGTGCGATTGCACTCTCTCCCAATAATCTAAGAATTTTTTTTCAACGGCAGGAGGCCATGGCTTATTATTTTGTAATAAAGCATCAGCAAGATTACGTTGTTCCAAAATGTTCAACAAGAGATTTAAAAGTCATAAGAACCATAATAGTCACTGGAAGCCCTCGAGCTTTCTTCAACAAACCATTGTATGACTCGGATACATTTTTCGTCATGGCACCCCATCTACGACCATCATCCTTATACATTGTCCATTTATCTAGCGAAAATTTATCTAACCACATATATGCTGCAGGGGACAATAGCTTAATTTGTTTCATTCTTTGAAAAAACTTCCTTTCTTTATGCTCCATGGTGGCCGACCATATTAAGTTCTCGAGCTCTCTATTCAATTTTTTTCTATTTCAAGTGTCGAAAACAAAATCTATGAAAAGTGTGTAGTGGACTCAACCAATCATAAGATTGAACACATTTTAATATTCCTTTATGACAGTCAGAAATGAGACCAATTTTTTTTCTCTCACCGACAACATGTCTCCACAATAACTTAAGAAACCATGACCATGATTCAAAACTTTCACGTGCAACAAGTGCATATGGAAGCGGAAGAATATTACCATTAGCATCAATCCCAAAAGCAATTAATAGTTTCAAAACATACAAACCATAAATATGGGTACCGTCTATTGAAATGATGGGCCTGCAGTATTTGAAACCATCAATGCTCGGTTTAAAAGTCCAAAATAAAAATTTAATATTTTCTTACCCTGCATTGTTGAAGAATAGTTCTCCTATTCAACAACAGTACCGGGATTGAAATATTATAGTGCAGTCATGTAGCAAGGTAATGCTTTGAAAGAACTTTCAAAATCTCCATATACCATCACAAATGCTTTTTTTCGACCTCTTTGAGCTTTTCTATAACTGGGAGTAAAATGATGCTTTGACTTGATGACTTCTTGAAACGCCTTAATACTGATATTCGGGCTTTGCATAATATGTGGTACCAACGTAACAGGGCTAACATGGAATGATGATGCGATTTCAATTAAAACAACGTTGTTTTCTTTCTATAAGTTAAAACGAGGTCGTTTTGCTTATTATTATTATTATTAGTAGTAGTGGTGGTGTTGATTGTTGCCTCACTTTCTGCAGTAAAAGTAGGAATAGTTGCTGGACATTATCCAGTTTTGTAGCCATGCTCTCAACTTAGTTTAGTTGTTGTTTTTTAGGTGTTAATGGTTCAGTTTTTTAGGATGTGCTGATCATGGAATCTTGTACAAGTAGTTGCTTAATTATAGGATTTGATTGTTACAATTTTTTCTATTTAAGAATAATTTTAGTTCAATGAAAAACATAGCTTTCCAGCAATAAATACTTTCTCTGTTTCTTTTTCCTGCAACAAATACTTTCTCCGTTTCTTTCCTTTGTTCTGTTTTTAAGAGAGAATTTAACTTAGAACTCTAATAAATTGGTATCAAAGCTCTCTTCTTGAGGGACCTACATTTGAGGGAAACATATCTTTCTCTTCTTGTTTTTTCTTTTATGGATTCAGAGACTCCTTTCACTGCATTAGCACCACCAGTCTTCAAAGATGAAGGCTATCATGTCTGGGCAGCAAGAATGGAGGCATACATGGAGGCAAATGATCTGTGGGAAGCTGTTGAGAAGGACTATGAAGTTCCTCCCTTGCCTGAAAATCTAACCATGGCGAAGATTAGGAATCACAAGGAAAAGAAAACAAGAAAATCAAAGGCTAGAGCAACGTTATTCGCTATAGTCTCATCTAAAATCTTTGTCAAGATTATGACATTGAAATCGGCTTTTGAGGTCTGGAATTCCTTAAAGAAAGAATATAAAGGAGATGAACGGATCAAAGGTATGCGTACTCTTAACTTGATCCGAGAATTTGAACTTCAGAAGATGCAGGATTTAGAGACAATCAAAGAGTATTCTGATAGATTACTCAACATTGCAAACAATGTAATATTAGTTGGCTCTGAATTTTTTGATTCTAGATTGGTTCAAAAAATTCTCGTAACAGTCCTCGAAAGGTTTGAAACAACTATTTCCTCGCTGGAAAATTCTAAGGATCTGTCGCAGATTAGTTTGGCAGAACTATTGAATACTTTATAGGTACAAGAACAGAGAAGACTAATGAGGTCTGAAAGATCTGTTGAGGGTGCACTACCTGCAAAAGTTCAATCAAACCAGGGAGACAAAGAAAACAAGAAGCAGAACAAGAAGAAAAACTCAAGTTCTCATTCTTCTGGGATCAATAGGGGAACGAAACGTGATTTTCCTCCTTGCAAGCATTGTGGAAAGAAGGGTCATCCACCATTCAAATGCTAGAGAAGGCCAGACCAGCAGTGTGAGAAATGTTAGTAGATGGGACATCATCAGAAGGTTTGCAAAAAAACTCAGCAAACTAATGTTGCACAGCTAGCTAATCAGGAAGATGAAGAGCAACTCTTTGTAGCGACATGTTTGGCAACTAGCTGCTCGAGTGACAAGTGGCTTATTGATAGTGGTTGCACAAACCACATGACTTTTGATCGTGATCTCTTCAAGGATTTGGATACTTTAGTAATTTCCAAAGTACAAGTTGGTAATAGAGACTACATTCCTGCTGAAGGCAAAGGTACTGTGGAAATGAAATGCTCCTCAGGTACAAAACTTATAAAAGATGTGTTTTTTGTACCTAATATTAGTCATAGTTTGTTGAGTATCGGGAAGATGCTTGAGAATGGTTTCAAACTTCTCTTTGAAACCAATTACTGTCAAATCAAGGATAAAGATGGCAGAAACTAATTCAAGGTAATGATGAAGGGAAAGAGCTTTACATTGGTCTTTTAGACCATGAGAAAAAAGTTTATTTTGTAACTAAAGTCAATGCACAAGTTTGGCACAAAAGACTCGGAAATTTCAACCATACTGTGGTAATGAACTCACAAAAGAAAGATCTAGTTCGAGGGCTGCCTAATCTTGAAGCCGAAATTCTAGATTGCAAAACTTGCCAATTTGGCTGGCAAGCAAGGCTTCCTTTCAAAAAAGCAACCTGGAGAGCCACTGAAAAGTTAAATTTATCCACACAGATCTAGCTAGTCCTCACCAAACTCCATCACTCAAAGGAAGCAAGTATTACATAGTTTTCATTGATGACTATACGAGAATGTTTTGGATTTATTTTCTTAAGTTCAAGTCAGAGGTTGCCACAATCTTCTAGAAATTCAAGCAGTGGATTGAAAATCAAAGTGGTTGTAAGATTCAATCATTAAGGTCTGACAATGGCAAAGAGTATACATCTGATCAATTTAATACATTTTGTGAAGAATCCAAAATTGAACACCAACTCACTGCTCCATATACTCCACAACAAAATAGAGTTAGTGAGAGAAAGAATCGTACTATAATGGAGATGGCACGATGCTTGTTGCATGAGAAGTGTTTGCCAAAGGAGTATTGGGCAGAAGCTTCTCATACATCAGTCTTTCTACTCAACAGGCTTCCAACAAAAACATTAGAAGGGAAGACACCATTTGAAATCTAGTATGGGTATACACCTTTAAAAAATCTCAAAGTGTTTGGATGTTTTTTCTTTACTTATGTGCCACAGAGTAAAAGAGATAAGCTTGATAAAAAGGCAGAATCTAGAATATTCGTGGGTTATAGCACTGTTTCTAAGGATTACAAAGTTTTCCAACCTCATACAAGGAAAATTCTGGTAAGTAGAGATGTTCATTTCATGGAGGATGAAAAATGGAACTCGGAAGAAGCAGAATCGGTGCTATTTCCAGATTAAAGTAAAATACCCACCTGAAAGAATATGAATTGGTGGATGATGTTTCGATGAGAGGCACAAGATCACTCGCTGATATCTATCAGAGATACAACATGGTTGTTCTTGAGCCAACAGATTTTTGCGAAGTAGAAAAAGATCCAAAATAGAGAGCTACAATAAAGGAAGAACTCACTATGATTGAGAAGAACCAAACTTGAAAACTTGTGAAAAGACCTAAAGACAGGAAATTCATAGGAGTGAAGTGGATTTTCAGAACCAAACTGAACGCAAATGGCTCTATCAAAAAACACAAAGCCATACTTGTTGTATAGGGGTATGCTCAAATTTTTGGTATTGATTTTTCTGATACATTTTCTCGTGGTGCTAGATTAGAAACCATCATATTGTTGTTGGATATAGCTGCATAAAATGGTTAGAAAGTGTTTCAGCTAGACGTTAAATCAACATTCTTGAATGGCTATCTTGAGGAGGAAATTTATGTCGAGCAACCTGAAGGATTTGCAATCAAAGGGCATGAAGATGAAGTGTATCAACTAAAAAAAGCTTTGTATGGACTAAAGCAGGTGCCCATAGCTTGGTACAGCAGGATTGATGAACATTTGGTGTAGTTGGGTTTCAAAAAAAGCCTCAGCGAAGCTACTCTCTACATTAAAGGTGATGAAACAAATCTTATTGTTATTTCACTATATGTAGATGATTTGCTGGTTACAGGAAGCAATCATGAGCTTGTTCAAAAATTTAAAGAAGATATACAACATACTTTTGAGATGATGGACTTGGGAGAAATGGTTTATTTTCTAGGAATGGAAATCAAGCAAGAGCAAGATGAAGTTTTCATCTGTCAAAACAAGTATGCAAAAGACATCTTGAAAGAGTTTAGGATGGAATATTGCAAAGAAACAACTACTTCGATGTGTCAAAAGGGGAAGTTTAGCAAAAATGATGAAGCTGAAAAAGTGGATGGGAATCTTTATAGAAGTATGGTTGGATGTCTCATGTATCTTACAGAAACTAGACCCGACATTTTATATGCTGTAAGTCTTCTATCTAGATTCACTAATTGTGCAACTAACACTCATTTTAGAGCAGAAAAAAGGGTGATAAGATATGTTAAGGGAATACTGAATTTTAGAATCAAGTTTAATGCCAATCTGAAGCATGTGTTGCAGAGATATTCTGATAGTGATTGGGGTGGTTCTTTTGAAGTCATGAAGAGCACTTCTGGATATTGTTTTAGTCTTAGTTCAGGTGTATTTTGTTGGTGCTCTAAAAAGCAAGAAATTGTTGCACAGTCGGCGACTAAAACTGAGTTCATTGCAGTAGCTGCTGCAAATCAAGCCTTATGGCTTAGAAAAAGTGCTACTTGATCTGAATTTAAAGCAAGAGAAGTGCACAGAGGTGTTTGTAGATAATCAAATAGCTATTGCTATCTCAAATAATCCTGTTTTTCATGAAAAAACCAAGCATTTCAATATCAAATTATTCTATTGATTGGGTTAAAGTACTGCAAGACGGATCTTCAACTGGCAGATATATTTACCAAAGCCTTGCCAAAGAGCAGATTTGAATTTTTCAGAGAAAGACTTGGAATTTCCAGCAACTGAAGCAAGGAGGAGTGTTGATTGTTGCCTCACTTTTTGCAGTAAAAGTAGGAATAGTTGCTGGACATTATCCAGTTTTTTAGCTATGTTCTCAACTTAGTTTAGTGGCTATTTTTTAGGTGTTAATGGTTCAGTTTTTTAGGATGTGCTGATCATGGAATCATGTGCAAGTAGTTGCTTAATTATAAGATTTGATTGTTACAATTTTTTCTCTTTAAGCACAATTTCAGTTCAATAAAAAAAATAGCTTTCCAGCAACAAATACTTTCTCTATTTCTTTTTCTTGCAACAAATACTTTCTCTGTTTCTTGCGTTTGTTCTGTTTCTAAGAGTGAATTTAACTTAGAACTCTAACAGGTGGTAGTGGTGGTAGTGGCGGTGGTGGCAGTGGTGGTGGTGGTGGTAGTGATAGTAGTGGTAGTGGTGGTAGTGGTGGTGGTAGTGGTGCTGGTGGTAGTAGTAGTGGTAGTTTTAATAATGTTAATTTAATGATATTTTAATAACATTAATTTAATAACGTTTTATTAAAACTGTAATTTTTTTTAATTTATTATTAGTATAGTTTCATCTTTGAGTTAAAAATAATGAAAAAATAATAGTGAAAAGTCATTTAAATATATAAAAAGGAATTAGTAAGAGCATAATAGTCATTTTACCCCTTTTTTTTTACTGTTGGAACGCTCAAATTTTTAGCCCCACGCTCCCAGTTTTGCATGTACAACACAGGTTTTGCCATGTCGGATTGGAGGTCATATTTGTGCACTTTTGAATAGTTAAAGGTCATATTTGTGCACTGTCAAAGTTTAAGGTCAAAGTTATAATTTGATGTCAAGTTTAGAGTCATATCTATGTATTATGCCAATTAGAATAGAAGTTCCTATATACTAGTTGTTTCTCCATCATCCGTGTTGGCAGATTAAGATGAGACTGATTTTTAGTACTTTAGTCGTTTTCCCGGATGATTTAAGAGAATCGTTGAGCTTGTGTGGCGGCAGAGCAAGATCTCGTTCTTCTTCAGCTCTTTTATAGACACGCCAAGCCAAAACTGACTTCTCTGCCTCTAATTCCAATTTGTCTGTTGTGTTCCTATATAGATCTATTTCCTTTTCCGCGTTTTCCGGAAACATTTTATAGCTAGCCTTTGCGCTCTTTGGTTCTTGTCCTTCAAGTTTCTGGTCTTCAAAAGCTCTTCGTTCAAAAGGCTTGAAAGTACGAGAATCAATTCATCTAATTCTTGAGTCTATTTGATACAATTACGCCACAATTCTAGACTAGTTTGAGCCGGCTATATGAACTCTAACTATCCATATCTCCATATATCTTTGTTAGTCAAGTAATGATTAATTTTGACACAAAATTTGCATACCGAGAACCCAAATAATAAGTAAATCACAAATTTTATCTACCTCAGAAGAATGCTTGACAGAGGATTTTCTTTTATGAGAAACAATGGTCATTGTTATCAATTTGTGATCCCCAAACGTTTTATATCTGGCCTTAGAGCTTTCGATTATCTCTTTCAGGTTTGTAGCCTCATTTTTCACTTGTCTTAATTCTGATTAAGTAGCACTAGGTTTATCTTTCACCTCAGATGCTTCGGGAGCAACTTCCTTTAATGCTAATGCTGAATCGTCTGAGGCCTTTTCTGTCGAATTGTCAGCATACCCATTGTATGAGTGTCTTTTATCTTTCCAGAATCAACGGAAACAGCTCTGTAATTCTCCAAATATATAAAACATTCAGTTTTCGTATGTTCTGCAAACCATGAATTACAATATACCCATTGTCTATCAGTAATATAAAATAACCTTGACATGGATTATAACATGATGTTCATTGAAGATTCTTGATCTTAATTAGGAAATACATTAGAAGTTCCTGTTTATATAACCTGTATGCTCTTTGTTTCAAATGTTAATCAACAAAACTACCTTTTGTAGGTTTTTGGGTAATAAGTTCACATTTTAACTTGTAAAAGTAACAGTTCTTCTATCTAATTAGGTTTGTTAATTTAATAAAGTAAATAAATGAGTTCCCTTTCTAATGCATTTCTAAATTGAAGTAATTTGTGTTGCCAAGTTAACTGGATACTAAAATTACAGGATATATGGAACCACTGGAGCTTGCAAACAGAAAGTAAAATACTGCAGCTGAACTATATTGAAGTAAATGAGGGAAATGCAACTCTCAGAAGTACAAACAATACATGACGGCTTTATTAAGGAAACCATCGAAAGAGATGCTAACTTCTATGTTTCCAGAAATGTGTTCTTGATTTTGTTAAGCCTCTTGACTACATCTTTCATGGTTATTCTTGATTCTGGCATTTCCTTTGTGCAGTCTAGAGCCAATTCTATCATGGAGGCTATGCAGATTTCACTTTTTGAAGTGATTCGTTCTTTTTCAGAAAAAAGATTCACATCCACAACATCCATCATAGTCCCTGAGAATGATTGTTTGATCCATTTCCTCAAGTCAAGATTTCCATTGACTATCTCTTTATCTGTTGGCCTTCTTTTGGTCAAAACCTCCATCAACATGATGCCGTAACTATAAACATCACCACTAGTGGACACTATTCCCTCTGAGCCATATTCTTAGAAAAGAATGTAATGAAAAAAAGTTACTCAATTGAAATATAGCAATAATTTTGTACTAACAGGCGCTTTTATTTGGTTCTAGATTTTGCAAGGGCTAAATTATGATTTGTGAAAACAAAAAAAAAAAAAAAAAAAAGGGTCTTCTATAACTAAGTGAAATCGAAAGAGACTAGTATACCTGGTGCAATGTAACCAAGAGTGCCCAATGTCTCGGTATGTACCACGGACTTGCTTACAGCTAAAATTTTAGAGATGCCAAAATCACCAACATGAGCCACCATATCTTCATCCAAAAGAATGTTGGCTGGCTTTAGGTCGCAATGAACTATCGGAGTGTCATAACCAAGATGTAGATATTCAATTCCCATAGCCGCATCAAGCATTACAGTGACTCTTTGAAGAAGGTTCAAGTGACAATCTTCTTTGTACAACCAATTCTCTAGACTTCCATTGGGCATAAATTGCAAAACAAAGGCCCTTATGTTGGCACCAGAACAAATAGTAATCACTGGAACAAGATTTCTATGCCTAACATTTCTCATCACTTTGCATTCGGTATCAAACCTCTTGCATACTTGTTCATTTTCCATATCCAGAACCTTTATGGCCACCACAGTCCCACCAAATAATGTGCCTTTGTACACAGAGCCAGAGCTTCCCACACCAATTAAATTGGATCCATCAAAATTATTTGTTGCTCGTTGAATCTCATCATAAGAAACTGATTGATGAGTCCTGATCTCCAGTACCTTTTCCACATCTTTGGACTTTCCTTTCTTCCGTCTTTTCATTATCCAAATGGAAACCAACAAGAACATCAAAAAGGATGAAATAATCAGTGGAGTAACAATTTTTAGAATAAGCTTCTTAGACACTGATTGTCGTCCAGAATTAGTGATAGGGCAAGCAGGAACCTCCAATATCATGTCTCTTCCACAAAGACCTTTGTTCCCAAGAAATGATCGCAGAGTGGAATTCGCAAACACACCACCACTTGGTATTTCACCTTCTAAATCATTAAATGAAACATTAATGCTTTTAAGGTCTGTGAGTTTTTCCAAAGACTTTGGAATAGTACCTGACAACGCATTTAAAGATAAATCCAAGAATCCCAAGCTTATCAAGTTGGCAAAGGATGATGGAATTTTACCAACAAATGAATTGTTTGATAGGTCAAGAGACTGCAAGTTTTGGAGTTCCCCCAATCTGCTTGGTACCTCTCCTGTAAAGTGGTTTCCGGAAAGATCTAGTTCTACAATGGCCTTCAGTTCTCCAACATCCGATGGAACTTCTCCCTCTATAGAACTTCGTGGCATGATTAGAAAAAGAAGACTTCTCATTTTCCAAAGGCTCAAGGGAAGTTTTGATGAAAATTTATTAAAACCCGAATAAAACTTTTGTAGCATGCTAAGATTTGCTAAACATTCTGGAATTAATCCAGAGAGCTCATTGTCATCTAGAGACAATTGAACCAAATTAGGTAAGTGGCATAGCGCCCTTGGAATATGTCCCTGCAATTTATTGTTAGTTACATACAAACCTTGGAGTTGTCTAAGCTTACCAATCTCAGGAGGAATATTTCCCGTCAGGTTGTTATTTTGAAAGACTAGGTTTGTAAGACCACTCATGTTGCCAATACTAGTGGGAACGAAGCCATTGATGTGTGCATCTCCTATATGAAAGAATTCAATTGTAGATGAAAGATTTCCAATAGAATTGGGAAGAACACCATTCAACGGATTGGAATTCACATCTAGATATCGAAGCATCCTACAGTCCGCCAATGAATTGAAGAATCTCAGCTCATTCTCTCTTGGTTCATTGGTAAGTTGATTTTCATGTACTATAAGACTTCGCAGCTCACGAAGATTTCCCAAATTAGTAGGAATAGTTCCTGTGAGGAAGTTTTCTTCTAGCCCAAGTATCTCAAGCTTGGAAGCATTTGTTATGAACAATGGAATTGCCCCTTTGATTTTATTGACTCCCAAGAGAAGCTCTTTAAGGTTTGGAAGATGAAGACCTGTAGTGGTTGGAATTCTCCCCGAGAGATTGTTGAAATTGAAGGCAATGATTTCCAAAGAAGATATATTGAAAATAGCCTCTGGAATTTCACCGATAATATTATAATTCTCTTGAAAGCTTAATTGCGTCAAATGTGACAGCTTCCCCAATTCTGGAGGAACTTGCCCCCCTATGCGATTGGTTTGACAATTCAGGTGTTGCAGAGTGGAAATATTGCCCAATGAAGTAGGAATAGTCCCACTAATTGCATTATATCCAATATAGATCTCCTTGAGCTTGGCTAGACAACCAATATTCCTAGGTATTTCTCCAGTTATGTTGTTGAAAGAAATGGATAAAATTTTCAGCTCTGTGAGTTGGCATATGTTTGAAGGAATGTTACCATAAATTTGATTCTTAGCTAAATTTATAAACTGAAGATTTGACACAGTATTCCCATCATCAAGCATGAAAGGACCAGAAAGTCTATTGAATGACAGCGATGCAACAAGTAGCGATGAGATATTAAAGAGTGTTGCAGGAATCGAACCTGTTAATTGATTATCGTACAAGTACAAGTTTGCAAGTTGGCTCAGATTACCAATCACCTTTGGAACGTTTCCATTGATTCTATTCCCAGACAAAGTGAAGTTCAGCAACTTTGTGGCATTTCCAACAGAAGGAGGGATTACACCCGTGAGGGTATTGTTCCTGAGATTCAAGACTCTGAGTTCCTGTGCATACCAGGGCCCTTTCCATATTTCACCACTGAATTCATTGAAAGCCAATGAAATTACTTGAACTTTCCGGTGTTGAAATAGGCTTTCTGGAATACTTCCATTGAGCTGATTGTTTTTAACATCAATCACACGCAAGCGAGGTAAGTGGCCAAGTTCGTAAGGGATGCCACCATGGAAGTTGTTGTTCTGGAGATCAAGCAAACTGAGAAAGGATAAATTGGCCAAAGACGGCATAATTGTGCCTTGAATTTGCAAATTAGGAAGAGTCAAGGACACAACCCTTTGTCCTTTTGAACTGCAAGTGACACCAAACCAAGAGCAAAAAGAAGTATTCCTGGTCCAGTTCTTGGCCAAAAAATTACTAGGACTCGTAACAAGACTTAGGAACGATAGTAGAGCTTCTTCATCTGTCTCATTTGTGGGAGCAACTGACATTGAAAGGGAGTAATATTGACTTAGAAATAGAAGAATTAATAAGAGAATGCATTTTTCCATATGTTTTGAAGGGATTTGGAAACTTGATTTGTCTAGTTGCCTAAGTTACACCATTATATAGCACCAAAATTGGAAAAAATATATACATAAGGATAAAATTGACTTATGAGCATATGCTTTGTTTCCACAACCTTGACTTGACTATTTCTAAGTAAAAGTGGACTAAAGGATTAACATAGAAAAAAGAAAGTAGGAAATTAGCCACAACAAATTAAATTATACTACTAAAGTGAACTGTAATGACATAGAAAGAGAGTAAGTAATTAGCCGGCCACAACAAATTAATAGTATAAAAAAAAAATTGATAATCAACGCAGGTAGGTAACATAAATATTTATTATGCTTGTCATTTCATTGATTAGTCAATTGGTTGGGATGCAAGTCAAAAGAACAAGGAGGAAAATATAAACAATAATAGTATTTATTTAATTCTTAAGAATATTCTTACAATTAAATAAACTTCAATTCTAGATAAATCTATTTAATAACACTAGTTTAAACGCACGTGCCTCACACGTGTTGTCTTTGATTATCTAAAATTAAAATTTGATTATTTCTTTGATTTTTTTCAATAAAATCAAAATCAAATCAATATTATCGATTTTTAAAAATGGAAACATAAAAATATATTTTCTTTCATAATATTAGATCTTTATTTTTTCTTTTAAAAAAGTGACCTTCCTAATCGTTTAAAAATAATTAAATTAAATTTTATTTTCTTAAATACGATAAAGCTTCGAAGCTTACCTGAAATTTTCAGTTCTGGTCTCATTCTTCTGGATCACATCACAACCTAATAATCATAACAATAAAATCTTAAAATACCATAAAGTCCCAATTAACAATTATCTATCAAGAATACATGATATTTATTGTAAACTTCAGTAACATACTAAAATTTTAGAAAACTTACTTCAAATAACAAACAAATTTATATTTATAATCATAAATACTATTAATAATAGTATATTAATATTAATCATACCTCGAGGTTTTAGATATAGATATTGGCTTTGCATTGCACATGCATGTAGTCATGATAAAAATTAACATTATAAGGTTTCTATGGGACAGACTATCAAAAGGAAATCAATATCATGATCCACCTCTGTCACTTTTTTCTTTGGCCGTAGCACACTTAAAAATTCTTGGGTAAATTTATGTTGAAGTACTTGTAAAATTATACAGATGTTTTGTCCCTCGTTCCTAAAAGAATTCATGCAAAAAGTTAATGAAAAAATAAGGTGTGAAGGTAAAACACCAAACCAATAAATCACAAACCAACGTGAACATATTTTTTTTTTGAATATAAAGTTTTATCAACTTCAAATTTTTAAATACTAAACATTATGATTCCTTGTATAATTCAAATAATGTTACCTTCTTACCATATATTTTAGGACTCCTTAAGTATTAATTTTAGGGAAAAAGAAAATCTATCAATATCAATTTACCATATATTTTGCTATTCCCATATATTTTAGGATTCTCTAACTTTTTAATAATTAATTAATAATTGAAGAAAATAGACAATTTTGTCTATTGCGAAGTCTTTTAATGAGGGGTAAAAAGTTCAAACAATATTTCTAAGGCCCTTCACACAATGTAATATAGATATAGATATAGATTAATATGTAACCTAAACTTAATATGACTCCCTATGTTTTAATTTGTTTGTTTGTTTCGACTTGATATGAAGCTTAAGAAACTAATTAAAGAAATTTTTGAACCGTGTAGCCCAAAATCTCTCTGGGCTAGAACCCTTATACAAAAGCATGGTAACAAGAAGAAGAGCTATTGCAATTGTTCCCGAACCTGGTACAATATTATCAGAAGCTGAAACTGTGCAAGAATGCTCTCCATTGAGCCATAAAAATGGTTCTAAAGTAGATGTCTGGAGAGATAGGTGGATCCCTGGCTTCCCCTCCCAGGACACCATTATCCATGGCCCCAGCACAAACCCCCTTAATCCTATCTTGGTTAAAGACATCTGGAAGGGTGGAAGGTGGGACTTCTCCATCCTACCCTTCAATATCCCTCCAAGTATAACCAATACTATCCAAAACTCCTTCATTCAGATCTCTCACCTAAACCAGGACACTCCTATTTAGGCTCTTAGGGGTAATGGCATCTTCACCTGCAAAAGTACCTACCACTACATCCTCAGCAAAAGATACCACCCCCACAATCACTATAGCTCTTTCACCTGGATTTGGCACCTAAACCTCCCTAATAAAATCAGGCTCTTCATGTGGCCCTTTTAGCACAACAACCTTCCCACCAAATTAAATCTCCACAAAAGAGGTATCAACCTCAACACTACCGGTCAATCATGCAACAATACTCAAGAAGATCAACATCACATCTTCTTTGGGTGTGATTTAGCCAAGTCCCTTTGGATCAGCTCATCCAGAGATATAGGGGTAACATTACCCTCCACCTCACATGTTTAACCCCACCAACTGGATCCTTACCTGGGAGAGGGTTAGCAAGCTCAATTTTGACAACAACACTCCTTGGAACACTCTCTTGCCTTACTTTCTCTGGCACCTTCGGAAAATTAGTAATGCTAATTCTTTCCAGGATGCCAAGACCTGACCTTGCTTTAGCATCCCTCATGTTGAGTCTGTTGAATACCACTCTTTAGGGAATGTCAGAACTATCATCCCTAAGATAAATATCCAAATCAGTTGGTTCCCACCTCACTAAACCTCTTTCAAGCTTAATACAGATGGTTCTTGTCTTGGAAATCCTAGAAAGGGGGGAATAGAGGGCACTATTAGAAACAACAAAGGAGATTGGTTCATGGGGTTCAGTAGAAGCTACACCCATGCGACTAATAATCTCATGGAACTAATGGTCCTCAAGGAGGGCCTGGAACTTGCTCTGCATCATAATTTCAAATCCATTGAGGTTTGTGTAGACTCAATGGAAGTTATAAGTATGTTACAAAATGGTAACCTTTCCTATGACTTTATCTTGAATGCCTGCGGTCCTTACTAGAGAGCTTGGAGAGTCCTCCAATCCAGCACATTTTCAGAGGGCAGAATAGAGTAGCGGATAAGGTAGCTAAACAAGGCTTAGAAAAAAAACTTTTTGATAGACTTCATGTGTTTGTAACCCCACCAGCTAGTGTAGGGGTAGTCTTTTGGGAGGATTTTGTAGGGAAAACTTTCTCAAGATTTGCATCTAATGACGCTGCTAACCCAAGCAGTTTTGTTTTTGTGTCTGGCTAGGCTTTACATGTAAAACAATTCCTTCTTTACTTAATGCATCTTGTCTATTTGACAAAAAAAAAATTAATATTTTTATGTCTAACATTTCTCATCACTTCGCATTCGGTATCAAATCTCTTGCACACTTGCTCATTTTCCAAATCTAGAACCTTTATGGCCACCATGATTTCAGTAGATAATGTGCCTTTGTACACAGAGACAGAGCTTCCCACACCAAATAAAATTGATTCATCAAAATTATTTGTTGCTCGTCAAATCTCGTGATAAGAAACTAATTGATGAGTCCTGATCTCTGGTGCCTGTTCCACATCTTTGGACTTCCCTTTTTTTGGTTGTTTCATTATCCAAATTGACACCAACAAGGATATCAAAAAGATTGAAACAATCGCTGGAATAACAATTTTTAGCACAAGCTTATTAGACTTCAACTCTTTACCGGGCAAGGAGAACCTCCAATATGTGCACTCCACATAAACCTCTGTTCCCAAGAAAAGATTACATGGTAAAATTTGCAAACACACCACCACTGGGTATTTCACCTTCTAAATAATTGAATGAAACATTGATACTTGTAAGGTGTGATAATTTTTCAAAAGACTTAGGAATAGTACCTGACAATGCATTTAAGGACGAACCCAAGAATTCCAAGATTATCAAGTTCACAAAGGATAACAGAATTGGGCCTGAAAATGAATGTTTGATAGGTCAAGAAACTCCAGGTTTTGGAGTTCCCCCAATGTGGTTGGTGTCATTCCTGAGAAGTGATTAGCAGAAAGATCCAGATATATCAAAGCTTTCAGTTTGCCAATATCTGATGGTACTTCTCCCTCTACAGAATTTCGTTACACATTTAGAATGAGAAGACCACTCATCTTACAAAGGCTCAAGGGAAGCTTTGATGAGAATTTATTGGAATCCAAATACAGCTTTTGTAGCATACTAAGATTTCCTAAACATTCTGGAATTAATCCAGAGAGCTCATTATAATTTAGAGAAAATTGAACCAAATTAGATTAATGGCATACACCCCTGGAATATGTCCCTACAATTTATTGTTAGCTAGATACAACCCTTGGAGTTCCTTAAGCTTACCAATCTCAGGAGGAATATTTCCCATCAAGTGGTTTTGTTGAAAGACTAGGGCGCTAAGACCACTCATGTTGCCTATACTAGTGGGAATGAATCCACTGATGTGTGCATCTCCTAGATGAATTAGTTCAATAGTAGATGATAGATTCCCAATAGAATTCGGCAAAACACCATTCAACAGATTGGAACCCACATCTAGATACTGTAATATCCTACAGTCCGTCAAAGAATTGAAGAATCGCAATTCACACTCTCTTAGTTCATTGGTAGGTAGATTATCATGTAGGATCAGTATTTGCTGCTCCTGAAGATTACCTAAATTAATAGGAATTGTTCCGGTGAGAAAGTTATTTGCTAGCTCCAGTATCTCAAGCGTGGAAGCATTTGCTATGAACAATGGAATTTCCCCTTCGATCTGATTATTCCCTAAGAGAAGAAACTTAATGTGATGAAGACCTGTAGTGGTTGGAATTCGCCCCGAGAGGTTATTGAAACTGAAAGCAATGGCTTCCAAAGTAGATATATTAAAAATAGCCTTCAGAATCTGACCTATAAGATTATAATTCTATTCAAAGATTAATTCCCTCAAATTTGATAGTTTCCCTAATTCTGGAAGAATTTGCCCCTCTGCGATTGTTTCAACAATCAAGATATTGTAGAGTGGAAATATTGCCCGATGAAGTGGGAATAGTCCCTCTTATTGGATTATTACCAATATAAAACATCTTGAGTTTTGACAAACAACCAATATTTTTGGGTATCTTTCCAGTTATGTTGTTGAAAGGTAAGGACAACACTTTGAGCTCTGTGAGTTGGCATATGTTAGAAGAAATGCATCCAGAAAATTTGTTCTTAGCTAAACTTATAATCTTCAGATTTGACACAATATTTTCTTCATCAAGCATGAGAGGACCAGAGAGGCTATTAAATGACAGACTTATGGTAAGTAGCGATGAGATATTAAACAGTGTTGCAGGAATGGAACCTGATAATTGATTATCAGTTAGAGAAAAATCTGCAATTTAGCTCAAATTACTCATCTCCTTCGGAATGTTGCCATTGATTTTATTCCCAGACAAACTAAAGTTCAGCAACTTTGTGGCATTTCCAACAGCAGGAGGGATTATATTTATCAGGCTATTGTTGCTGAGATTTAAGACTCTGAGTTCCGGTACATACCATGGCCCGTTCCACATTTCACCACTTAGTTCATTGAAAGCCAATGAAATGATTTGAACTCTCTGGTGTTGAAATAGGCTTGTTGGAATACTTCCTTGGAGCTGATTGTTTTGAATATCAATCACTCGCAAGTGAGGCAAGTGGCCAAGCTCGTAAGGGACACTCCCATGGAAGCTGTTGTTCTCGAGATTGAGCACTCTGAGAAAGGACAAATTGGCCAAAGATAGCGAAATTGTGCCACGAAGTTGCAAATCAGGAAGAACAAAGGCTACAACCCTTTGCCTTTTTGAATTGCAAGTGACCCTAGACCAAGAGATAAAAGAACTATTCTTGGTTCAATTAGTGGCCAAAAAATGACTAGGACTTGTAATTAGATTATGGAAAGCTAGTAGAGCTTCTGTTGGAGAGAAAAACAGATCTATAACAAAGAAAAGAAAGAGCAGAAACCTTTGTTAAGTTTCATTGAGCACTGCCACATTTACACATAAAATCATAACTGAAAAATCTCAATAAAAGGAGTAAAATAAGTTATCATTATCTCTAGAAATTATGGCCTAAAGATCATCAAATGTAATAAATTCGATTCTGCAAGATCGCAATTTTATTTATCTAAATTTAAATCCTACTTTACAGCTTTATTTTGAATTACAGCAATGAGGCACTAATTTTAACACTCCTCTTTGACTCAAGAGTAGTAACACCAAGTCTTCCTCTGAGAAACTCTTTTCTTGATCTAGGTAGAGACTTGGTTAAAATGTCAGCATTCTGGAAATCAGTTCTGCAGTGCACCACATTTATGTCTCCATTTCTTTTCACCTCCCTCAAGGTATAAAGCTTGAGCTTGAAATGTTTTGTCTTTCCATAAGAAACGGAATTATTTGTAATTGAAATTGCAGCTTTATTATCCACAAGGATTTCGATACTCTTCTTTTGTTCCATGTACAAATCTGCCAGCAACTTTAGAATCTAAAGGGCTTAATTCACAACTAAAGTAGCTGCAATGTATTCTGCTTCAACTGTAGATTGAGCCACAAGATCTTGCTTTTTTTTAACACCAAGAGAATATTCCAGAACCAAAACTAAAACTGTAACATGAGGTGTATAAGAAAAACAAAGATAGCCAAATATTTTTAGATTTGTTAGCAGAGTTTTGTAACCAAACCAAGCCACAAACGGTGTCTTATTTTGCAAAGCCTTAGTTGGCAATCTATTTAGCAGAAATACTGCGGTATTGGCATCTTCAACCCAAAATTTCTTTGGCAGCCCTTTCTCATGGAGCAAACATCTTGTCATCTCCATTAGCGTCCTATTTTTTCTTTCCATTACTCCGTTTAGTTAAGGAGTATAGGGTGCCATTAGCTGATGCTCGATTCTTGCTTTATTACAAAAGTTGTTAAACTTTCAGTTCCATTATCTGTTCTTATCACCTGAATTCTGCAATCACTCTGATTTTTCACAAAAGAAACCAGTGACCTTAGATTTAAAATTCAAAATATAAATCCAACAATATCTGGAACAATCATCGATAAAGGTAATATAGTACTTACTACCCTTTAAAGATGGTGTTTTCTAGGTCATGGTGTTTTCTAGGTCCTCCTACATCTGTGTGAACAAGTTACAGCTTATTCTTTGCCCTCCATTATGAATTTTGAAAAGGAAGCCTTGTTTGCTTCCCATACCGACAAGCTTCACAAGAAGGCAGATTTTTCTTAAGGCTCGGGTTACCTTTTACTAGTTGATTTTATGTCATGAAGAGTATGACATCATCATGATGATAATGTCTGTCTTTTATGCCATAACTCAGAATCATTTTCCAACTGAACAACTATTGCTTGCACCTTGTCCAATAGATTCAAGGAAAAACTCCTTCCTCTTATCTTGACCTTAAACAACCATCTTTTGAAAGGATAACATCCAACCCCTTCACAAACTTCTAAATCTTTTAAGACTTGGTGGCGATGCAGACATAAAAATATCTAACAAGGCAGGGAAACATTCCTCATACATCACAATAGTCATGGAACCCCGCTCCAAGTAACCAAACTTATCTCTCATCCGATCATTAAAACTGTACGACACAAACCAATCGAAAAAGGCCGCAACAAACTGATCTCAAGTCATCTCTGGAGAACCAAGAGGTGTGCAGAGATAGATGTTTGTCATGACCGAAACTAGTGCCTGGCCGTGATGGACATCCCGAACCATGAAGGCCAGGATGCCCTATTCTATTTGGTAATCTTGACAACATTCATATAATAAAAGAAGATGTGGAAATATAAATTAATATGGAAACATGGTCATATTCTAGATTAAGTTCAACAATGAAGAATGAAATCCAAAACCAACTAACAACATCTGAAAACCGTCTATGAAATCACTACTACATGATCAAATAACAACTGTCTGAAAACTGGGATAAGTCCCCCAGTAGACCAAAACTATAATAGTGATAAATAACTGAAAGAAAGTAGGCCTGCTTAAATATATAAGGCTCATCAACTGGACTTTGCACTTCTAAAGAAATTTACGGCTTATCAGGACCCCTAGATTGTGCCTTAGAACCTGAAAAGTAAGGGGGTTAATACAGATGTACTGGTACGCAGAGCAATCTAAAATAATGCTTTTATATAAATAAAATAGTTGAGATCTAAGTCATAAAACATCATGATATAAATTCAAAACACATGGGCATTTTTTATAATTATAAAACCTTTCTGTCAATGCAGTTTCTGATCTTTGTATTACTTCTGAGTTAGGTGGCACTCCCCTACAAGTCTGATATTCCACGAGCTATATGGAATCCGTCATTGACTCAGCGAGGAAGTCCCCAACCCAAGTGTTCCACAAGGGTTGGAGTGTCTGAGTCTAATACACCATAGGGAACTAGGCCAGCGTATAATAATATACGTTGATCGACAAATAATGGTTTTGGACAGTGAGTTGTTTGAACTCGTGCCTTCTTCGGAGAACCACCTAACATCTCTTTATGCCCATTTTTAGCCTTTTCTAAACATGTATTATTCTGAACTTTTAAATCATGGAAGTCTGATAAAGTCTATTTTCTATATTAGCCTGTGTCTATTATGGCATTTTCTGATTTGGTATCGTCATACCAAGACTTGCAAGTCATGTTTTCTGAGCCATATAGTGTCAAGCATGATTTTTCATTAAAACACAGTTCAGACCACTCAAGCATGCATATAGTGTAAGAGATTTCATATTCCAAAAACACAAGCCAATACTATACAAAAATTCTCATCCTTTCAATTAACATGGGGTGGTCATGTAATCTTTAACAAACCATGCAACTCTTCTCATTATTTATTTATATTCAACATTTGTCAATATAAACATCCCTCTTTTTTGAAATTAAAACCATAATCCAAATCATAACATTAATCAAGACATCTCATATCATGCTTTTCAAGATGCATTCAAAATAGTCCACATCATATAAGTAAAGGAAAATCATAACAAAAGAGGGATTTTACATAAGTCATGCTCTCAATTCAATCATCAACCTTAAAACACATACTTACATATATATAGTTTTGAATCAATTTTTGGGGAAGGCCTAAAGACCAAAACAATATCATTAAGGCTAAAACATGAATGTATTCATAAATCCGAAACCCTTTTCTTAAAATCATGATTTCTATGCCCATAAGATTTTAGGAAAACCCCGCGTACCTTAGATTATAAGATTCAAAAGATGGAACTCAGATCTTGATCCTTTTCTTGAAATCTTGAACTTAAGGTTTTGATTCTTGACCTTGAGGGAAGGGATTAGGGTTTGGATTTTTGAGAGAAAATTTTGAGAATGGGGGCAAATAATGCACCATTTAAGGCCTTTGATCATGTTTTAATGATCTAGGTTGAGGTGGGAAAAGACCCCACTTCACCTTCATAATTTAAAACAAAAATTCGTGACCCACATTACTATTTGAAGGGACACCGTGATGTGGTGTAATCGCGGTGGCTTACAGCCTCCTATAAAAAATGTGATAATTTTTGTCTCGGTTATGGATTTTGGTAAAATTGGTATCTTTGGAAAGATAACTCAATTATCTACAATTTGGTAGGTCTTAAGCTGAAAAATTCTACAAACATCAAAGGTTATACACTTTCAAAGTTGGCCTTGTAGGATCGGACATCCAATTTGTTTTTTGGATGAATGAAGGCTTCTTAGCTCAACTTACCTTAGGCCATTTCTATGAACATTTTCACCTCATAATCACTTAATACACTTGGAGAAATATCATGACACGTGGATTTAAATACAAACCATGGAATTAGAGATTACACACATAAGAACAATAGTTTGATTTCTAGCTCAAAAAAATGTGGGGTGTTACATTATCTCCCCCTTAGGATCATTCATCCCCGAATGATGGGTAGGGACCTTTTGAGGCTCTAAGAGTCTAAAATAAAGAACGTAGTCTCACATTGAACATTTTTCCTCAGCAAAATATGCAAAGGCATCAAATAGGCTTCGTGATAACCCCTAGCGAAATGTGTAAGCACAAAATATAAGATAATTAAACTTTATACAAGATGATTTTGCGCATGAGATCTGTGAATCATAATCATCACAACATAAGGCATGAGTAAATTTGATGATAACAAGACCGACTTACATCTGTACAAATCAAAAAAATAAGGCTTTCACAGGACATAGGATTTAGAAGCATTCTCTATCTTACAAAGTGCAACGAATAGACTTAAACTTAGAGACACTAATCGTCTGCACCCCAAATAATAAATAGCACACTTCACACTCACCAACTTACAATTCTCCAATCACATATCTAGTCATAAGAATTTGAGTCCCACTACTTAGTACTGCTATGTTGAAGCCTAACTCGGAGTTACAAGGTGTTAACTTAAACCATAGGACCCTGTACTTTACATCCTATTAAGAATATTGCTTCACCTTATCACTATTGTCAAACGCTCTAGGGTTTTAATTCAAGGAATACTTATCACGTAGTACATGGTTTGAGTTTTATCAATCACAATAGTCAAGCCTATCATTATTACACCCACTTCACGGATTTTTCCCCCATTAAGACCAGCAAATTCAATCACATTCACAACAAGTTTTGCTATATATCTCATTACCAACTATTTATCATAATAAAAGTCCATCCCCTTCTTAGCTATTTCACACAAGAAACTTTTATCTCCTTCCTTTCCTTTTCATCTACAATCTTAGCTCAAGAAATCACATAAAATTTTTCACCTTTAAGAACATCTATGCTCCTACTTACCACATTACTACGCTTCCACATCCACCATCTCACTAACATATGGAGGGTCATTAAAGAACCCGAGCATAAACATCATAAATGGAAGTAATACTTATCAATCTATATTTTATGCTTATTGCACTTCCCACGGAGGGATATGAGGTAAAGATACGATAGAATAGACACAAAGTACTATATATATCAATTGTTTGGATCATAAGTGAAGAGTCGTTCGGCACGAATACAACACAACATGGTTTCCTTAGGACAAACCAACATGAGAATCATGGATGCACATATCCTGAGCAATATGGCATAAATCCTAAATTTTTATGTCCTTAGCAACTAAGATAAAGATTTCACTTAAAGTGGTTGCTCCTTATTCAAAGAAGTGAAATTCTCCATAAGTTAGCATAAACTTTATCACATTGGCTAGTTTCGGCATAAAAATGATTCCGCTACATATAGGAACATATTTTCTTAGGACCAAGAATGCTGAGGGACATAGATTTTCATGGATCATAAGCAACATACCACATGGTGTAATACCTCGAAAAATGCAAATCAATACTTGTACCATGATTTAAGCTTATGCATAGTACATCATGGTTTATTGGTGTTTTCATGATAAAGGTTGATGCGAATTAAGGTCTCAAATACATACATTCTTTACCAATTTAATTCTTGAGAAGGATATTGTTATAGTCATATTTAAATAAGAATATCTCTCATTATACTATGAATTTTTAAGCTCATGACCCACCAATAGATAGATATTTGAATTATCTTTCCAACAATACCAATTTTACTAAAATCCGACACCCGAGCAAGAAGTTATAGCTTTGCAAAGTGGAGTGCGTCGCCTAACAAATCTCCTAAGGCTACTGAAATGGGTATGCTATAAGTTGTGCGACGCACAACCCAACTTATGCCTTAAAGTGTGCAACGTACACCCTAATTTATGCGATAAAGTGTGCGCCGCACAACCCAGATTACATGAAAAGGTGTGTGCCGCATATCTTATGGCCCAAGGGAGTTAAACACTCCGTTTTGGGGGCAAAATGGTCCTTTTCCACCCTTATATAAACTCCCAAACACGGGATTTAACCCATTTTGAAGAAAAATATACTCCTTTTTTAAAAATCCTCTCAAGAACACATTAGGGTTTTCAATTAGGGATTCAAGTTCAAGCAATTTCCACCGCTAATCTTCAAGGATCTTCCGCCTAAGGTATGCATAGTATTCATCCATGTATTCCTTTCATCCATGGAGCTCAAGAATCAAGTTTTAAATCATGCATTGTGATTATTTTGTTATGGTATGATTATGTTCATGTTGATGGTTGTTGTATGGTTTTAATTTGTGGTATGATTATGTTCATGTTGATGGTTGTTGTGGATCTTTATGTAAAATCATGAAACTACGTTAACATATAAGTTGAAATCCATGAATTTGGTGGTTTATGCTTTGTAAAAATTTATGATTTCACCTATACCTAAGTTATGCATAGAAGGTGTTTGATAAAATGCCTAAGGGACTAGAAATCATGCATTATAGCTAAATTATGGCCTAATTGACAAATACATGTTTTAACCTTGTGAACACAATAACTTCTATGATATTGTGATGTGTTATTATTGTTGATGGGATGCTTATAAAACTAGACTGATGAACTTATGACATGTTGATATATGCATTCCAATTTATGTACAAGACTATGAGAATCATATGTAGTATGAAATCCCAACTTATGGCATTATGAATTGTGGACTATAATCCTATGATCAAGAAGTGTCATGTTGTGTCAGTTTCCTTCTATTGAGTCCTGGGGGTACTTGTACCCAAAAAATATAGCCGTGTGCCTAGAGCTAGTGTTATATTTTCACGATATCCTCAGTCAAGCCATGATCCATAGAATTCAGTCGTCATGTGACTCAGGAATGTTTAGTAATCTCAGTACTATTCTGTCAATCAATGGATCTCAGTTAACTTAGTCCAATCAGTTTAGTTAATCATGTTCAGTGTCCATTCAGATAGGAGTAGTAATCAGCACCGATTGAACCCAATGATGGAAACACGCACTGTCAGATGAGGGTGTGATTCTTAGTAGTCATTCTTGCATTCCAGAACTATGTAGCCAGCATAGGTTGAGACATCAACACTTTCAGATTGAGGGTTGATGAGGTGGACCAACACTGTCAGCATGAGGGTTCCACCATTCTCTTATATGGGGACATTATTAAATAAGGGTCTCTCACAGCTTGTCCTTACCATAATTTTAGTATCAGTATCAGTCTCAGTAAAAGAACTCAGATAGTTTTTCAGATTTCAGGACTATCAGATACAGTTAACTCAGATATAGTATAGAACTCAGCTAGTTTCATCAGATTTAGGACTGTCAAATACAGTCACTCATGTTATCAGTATTCAGATTCAGTACTATCAGATACAGTCGATCAGATCAGTTCTTTATAATCAGAACAATAAAAAACAATCATTCAGATATCCATATCAGTAAACTCAGTTGTTAGCTTATCAATAATACAGTTATTCTGTATTCTAGTACTAGAAACTCAAATTTCAATAAATCCATGTTATCAGTAGAATCAGTAGTCAGAACTCAGTACTCAGTCCAATTACAATATCGGTTGCAGTTACGTATTTATGCATGTATTCTTACATTCATCTTATTCAGTCAGTTAGCATTGTTCATGCATATGAACCCCATGCATTCAGCCTACCTCACTTGCATACTAGTACATTCAATCGTACTGACACATTCATGGTATTTTATTCTATACCATAGGTTCAGAAGCATGAGTTCTAGAGCAGCAGTAGCTTTCCAGTGCTCAGCAGCAAACTAGCAGTGAGTCCTCATCCTTTGAGGACATGATTACTATTTTACTATTTTAGTTTTTAGTTCAGTATCAGTAGATGGAGTTAGTTGGGGACATGTCCTATCAACTCCTTATTTAGACAATTTAGAGGCTTTCAGACGATAGCGTGTTTTCAGACATTATTTTAGTTTTAGTTTTTGGTATTGTGATACCATATTATTTAGATGTTGACTTATCAATTTTAAAGATTTGAACCTTATAGCCATTTAGCCATTATTTTCTGCATTTATATGACATATTATGAAGTGTTCAAGTACAGATATCAATTATGGGTTAGCTAGTGGTCCTTCGGAATTATTAGCACCGTGTAGCATTTTGGATACTCAGATTTGGGGTGTTACAAACTTGGTATCAGAGTCTAAGGTTTAACAGTGTCCTAGAAAGTCTGAAAGCCACATCTAGTAGAGTCATGTACATGGGTGTGTTGTGCACCACACTTATGTGCATGAGGCTATGAGATGTTTTAGGAATATATTTCCTTATTTCATGTCTCAGATCATGCTATAGAAAAGTTTTCTAAGAAAACTCATGTAGATTCTCATCATGCTCCACGCATGTCAACTCCACCTTACTTTCAAGGTAATAGGAATAGTGAAGCTCAAAGTCCTAGAGATAGAGCTTTCTCAACCAGTCCCAACAGATAATTTTGGGATTGGCCATAGGCTCAAAAATACCCCATCAGTCCTGTTATGTTCCAAGTCATATAGATTTTATTCATGACCATGAGAACTCATTCACGAACCCAATTTTAGATATGCCATCAGATCCTTTCTCAGAATCCTATGACAGCATAGACCTAAAATTTTATGCATGAACCTAGGAGTTAACAGTGGTAGAGTTGGGATAGTATTATCCAGTTTGATCGGATAATGTATTCATGGGGATAATTGTACTAGAGTAAATCAGTAGTCTTGAACTGTGTAAGCTAGAATTTAAGTTTATTAATTTGAATTAAGTAAGAAGGTGTGGATATAATATTAGTTGTATATGAAGCATTAGAAACCGATAATGTGGTTAGTAAGGAAAGCATGTATTGAACAGAATATTAGTATATGATTATGATTACAGTTCAGTTTAGAGTTTAGTAAAGTATTTACAGACTTAAGAGGATGGGTTAAAGCTAAGGGGGAGATGATAGATCAAGTGGCCAAGTCAGACTCTCAGATTCTAGTAGTAGTCCTAGTATGTATAGAAAAGTAGTAAGGGAAGACAATTCCCGACCCATCCTTATCACAGTACAAAGTTTTGTACTTTAGTCAGCATGATTCCTATGCATGCCTCACGTCTCAGTTCCATGAACACACCTTATATTCGCACGTTTTCCATAGAATCAAGTGTCTTTTTAGTTCCCAGTATAAGGAGTTCAGTTCCAGCTCCCTCAGTGTTACAGCTCATGTCTCACGAATTCAGAAGCTCCAAAACTCAGGTCATGCAGCTCATGACTCATGTACACATATCCCGCTTTATAGTATACTCCACTTCCAGAACTCATGCTATGCCTCTACTGATCAGATAATTTTAGACTATTTTATGTATATCCTCGGTTCAGACCTTTTTGGTAAATCCATGCTATTTTTATTCTATTTCTCAGGTTTTAGTCATATGTCAAGTTCAGTTAATTTCCATCCATGCTTCAGGTCCTTCTGATTTAACCCTTCAGTGAGCTCTCCTTCTGAGACAGTGTTGTGATGAGCATTTACTTAGATGGGAGAGAATAGATATTTCATAATAAGAGAAGATTTGTATGCTTATTTTACATAAAGGTGTAGTTAGGAAGATAGGATTGAACGTCATATTAGTGTGCAAGTAAATGGCTAGCAAGAGATAGTATTTAGCAGTTGGTAAAGAGCAGAGTGTGAGTGTACATTCAGATCCTTGACTTATGTTAGTTCCCACCTTGTATCCATCAAAACTCGGTTAGCATCTCAAGTATAATTTCAGTATTCAGTACTGAATAATCAATATTCAGTCCCCGAGTTCAATATTTTTAGTATCTGTCTAAATCGTTGTAATCAACATTTAGTTATCAGAACCAAGAATTTAGTTCCAGTATCTGTTCTAGTTATAGTTTAAGTTATAATGTCAGCTTCAATCCAGTAACCAGATCAGAAACTCAGTTCAGTTTTAGACTTGCTTGACCATAGCGTACAATTATTAGTTACTCAATCAATTGTATTTCAGTACTTCAGTTCACAGAATACTTCAGAACCATGTCGTACGCTTGGTCTCGCATTCACAAATAATACATACTTCATGAATCCATGCTCAGTTACCTTATGCTACTCAGTTAGTCCTTACCTCCTATGTGTAATACTCCATAGTCTCAGTCCATCTATTCAGGCTAAGCACAGTTCTATCTTACAGATCCATCATTCAGCTACCAGTTATTTATTTAATCAGATAAGTTAGGAAATTTATGAACTCATGCTTATCACTCCCGTGAATCCTTTCAGTAGTCTCAGTTGCAGTGCATGGCACTTTATCTTAAGTTATGTTCGTAGAACTTGACTTTTCTTATCGAATTTCTACTAAGTAATGGTTTTCTATTCAGCTATCTTATTAAGATCACATCAAGATTTCCTTATGCCCTAAAGCCACTAGAAAACTACAGAAAGAGTGTTAAAGAAAGGCTCCAGTTGACTTTAAGCCTTCAGTATGAGTTTGTCTGTCAACCCAGTAATTTTGTTTAGCAGTCAGACGAACAAATTAGTGTGTTTTAGACTCCTGTCCCTTCCATCTAGACATACTATCTGAAGTCTCACGAATGTAACCATTCTAAGAGGAACCAATTAGATAGATGCAAGATCAGCCTAGTTCATGTACCATGCCTCAATTTCAGATCCCAAATATTCAGTCACGACTCCGTTCATAGGTACCTTATACACCGCCTCAGTTTTCCCTCGGTATCTCAGCCAAGTCTGTATTCTTCAAGGGACATAGAATCCCAAGGGGGAGATACACTTTAAACCCCTAAACTATCATGACATAAATATTCCATTCTCTCTTACTTAACCAATCCAGTTAGGAATAAGGAGTACTCATAAGTTGATGCTCAAATTCTAATCTCAGTTGTAAGCCATATATTCAAGAGGCTCAGTTCAATTCATGATATTCAGTTCATGTATCAAGTTTAAGTATCCGTCATGTTCTCATATTCCCGTTCATGCATACTCTGAGAATGATCATGGGTTTGCCAATATGTTTTAATTTAAGTAACAGTTTTCCTTAAGCTTACTCAGTTTCCTACTTAGATTCCATTACAAACTTGGTATCAATTACTATTGCATATTCTATCATGCATTCATGAATTAGTTCAGTTATGCACTCATCATCAGATATGTATGTTCAGTATGAAATCTTAGCATGTCAATAACATAAGTCATGTAATCATGTTTCAGTTGTGTATGTCAATATATACTTTAGTTTATCATTTCTCCCATTTAGTCAGTTCCATTCGAGGATGAATGTTCTAAAGAAGGAGATATTATAATACCCCAAAAATGTAAATCAATACTTGTGCCATGTTTCAAGCTTATGCATAGCACATCATGGTTCCTTGGTGGTTTCATTATCAAGGTTAATGTGAATTAAGGTCTCAAATACGTCCTAGCTAATAGGTGAATCAAAACATTCTTAACCAATCGAATTTTTGAGAAGGATATTATTATAGTCATCTTCAAGAGAGCATATCTCTCATTTTACTATGAATTTTTGATCTCATGCCCCACCAACAGATAGATAATTGAATTATCTTTCCAATAATATAAATTTTACCAAAATTTGATATCCAAGCAAGAAGTTATGGTTTTACAAAGTGGAGTGTGTCTCCTAACAAATCGCCTAAGGCTACTAGAATAGGTATTCTATAAGGTGTGCGATGCACAAACTAACTTATGCCTTAAAGTGTGCGACACAACCTAATTTATGCAATAAAGTGTGCACTGCACAACCCAAATTACTCGATAAGGTGTGCACTGCATATCTTATAGCCCAAGGGACTTAAACACTCCATTTTTAGGAGAAAATGGTCCTTTTCCACCCTTATATAAGTTCCCAAACACGAGATTTAACCAATTTTGAAGCAAAATATACTCCTTTTTTCAAAATCCTCTCAAGAACACATTAGGGTTTTCAATTAGGGATTCAAGTTCACGTAATTTCCACCGCCTAATCTTCAAAGATTTTTCATCTAAGGTATGCATAGTATTCATCCATGGATTCCCTTCATCCATGGAGCTCAATAATCAAGTTTTAAATCATGTATTGTGATTATTTTATTGTGGTATGATTATGCTCATGTTGATGGTTGTTGTATGGTTTCAAGTTGGGATCTTTATGTGAAATCATGAAACTAAGTTAACATATAAGTTGAAATTTATGAATTTGGTGGTTTATGCTTTGTGAAAATTTATAATTTCACCTATTCCTAAGTTGTGCATGTAATGTGTTTGATAAAATGCCTAAGGGACTAGAAATCATGCATTATAGCTAAATTATGACCTAATTGACAAATACATGTTTTAACCTTGTGAATACAATAACTTCTATGATATAATGATGTGTTATGATTATTGATGGGATGCTGATGAAACTAGATTGATGAACTTATGACATGTTGATATATGCATTCCAATTCATGTACAAGACTATGAGAATCACATATAGTATGATATCAAAAGTTAGGTTGACCTTTTATGGTTGTGTTGTGATCCTAGACTTGGCAATTTAGTTACCTTGCCTATTATTGAGTCTAAGATCCTTACACTTGCCTTCTGGGATGTAAAGATTTTTGCCTTGGCTATTCTTTTAGATATAGCCATTTGTTAGATTAACCAGTTTGAGATTCGTTCTTTATTTATCATTATTTATTTGTTCAATGGTGGTTTTTATTTTGATATAGAGATGTCGTGGATTCATCTCTTAGGTTTATTGGGTTCATTCCATTGTGATAGTTTACCCTTGTTATCAGTGCAAAGATTGGATACTCATTTTGTTGATATGGCATGGTTTTGTCTAGTGAAGTTGGAAAGTTAGAGGCAGGTGGTTTTTCCTGTGATCGCTTCATGAGTTGGAAAGTTTGAAATTCTTTATCTCGATTTGTTGATTTCCTGATGCTAGTTTTTTACTTTGGCCTTGGTTTCGAGATTGGTATTTTTCTTCTTCGATGATGAGATCATGGGATGAATTTAGTAAATCCTTATTTCATAGTTTTTTGGCCTGATGAGGCTTGGTGGAGTGTTTTTCCTTGATGATATATGTCTGTGGATATTTCTAGCTAGGATGGAGTGTTAGATTGATTAGTCATTAGCTAAAGTTGCATTTCTCTGAGTTATGAGAGTTTTTGCCTTTACTTGTTTGGTTTTCAACCTTGGAAAGTTTTTAAGTAGGTTTGGATAGTTCATGCCCTCCAGCAGATATGGAGTGGGTTATATGCATTTTCAGCTAATGACTTATCCTTTTGTATGATTTCTATTTTGTGACTATATTTTGTGCCCTTCAACTGATATAGAGTTGGTTGCTTGTGTTTCCAGTCAGTGGTTATCCCTGTGGTGATTTTGCTCTTCAGATATGTCTCAACTGTGGCTTGGTATGATTTATCTTGGATATGTTAGATTTGGATACTAGAACCGATTGGAGATAGTTAACATTGATATAGACTTATTGGCTTAGTGTCGAAGTTGACTCCTTGGAATGGTGATTTGGAATTATGATAAATTTGGGGCATTAGTGCCTACCCATTTTTAGTGTTGGTTTAGATATTTGACACTAAGCGATTCAACCTTGGTATTGAGATTTCAGCATGGTATTATAGAGCTTGCGTAACTTTTGTGTTAGAACTTCCTTTATTCAGATTTTATTTATAGGCCAGTTGAGCGTATTCCTGGATTTCCTATTTGGTCTTCTAAATGTCAGTTGAATTATAGTTGATAAGTGTTCAGATGACACCCTATGGGGCCCGTATTGGCTAATTCAGTCTCGACTTAGAGTTTTCCATTTTCTTTGGAAATTTTGGATGATTATTCAATAGGGGTAATATTCTTGAGATGGATTTAGTATGGCTTTATTCTCAATTGATAGGACATCCTAGAGCAAAATATTCAGTGATGAGTAGTTATCCCTTGGACTTCAAGATTTCAGTTTGATTTTTATTTGGACTGGTTGCAGTATTAGAATAGACTGCATTCTTTGATTATCTCCATTTGTGTGCCCAATTAGCACCGTATGAGTTTATTCTCATGTTTCTTGCATGGACTTTCAGTAGATCAACTTTAGTTCTTCAAGTTCTCGGTGATGAGATTGTGCGGGTGAGACTCACGTGATTTTCCTCGTAGTTCGGAGTGGATAGCGGGAATAGATTAGTAGAAAAAGATTATATTTGGATTTGGGAGTCAGTGGTATGACTCATGACTTGAGTCTGTTTGTCTTGGATGATCCTTTATTGATTTTTGTAGGTATCAAGATGGTATCAGCATGTTGTGGTTTAGATTTACGTGCATCAGTCTTTTCAGTTCAGTTGGAGGCCAGTTAGTGGTTGAAGTTGAGTTTTGGTTGTTTGGGAAGTAAAGTGAGGGTATTGGTTGAAAAAGGGATACCTATGGTGAAATCCCTTACAAGTGTTCCTCCTCGTGAAGGTTACCTAGGAAGTCATGCTTAGAGAATACGGGCCCAGTACCTCATCCCTTCGAGCCCTTGAGATTCTTTCTATTTATTGACTTTCGGGGACGAAAGTCCTTTTAGTAGTGGATATTGTAACGACGACCCTTCAGGTCATTTTCCATAATTATGCTTATTTCCACCATTTGAGCTTCTCCATAGCTACCCCAAATTATTTATGAATTTTAGGGACCGATGTAGACACCTAATTTTGTCCCTTCTGAAAACCCAATTTACCCATTTTCACCCTCGTCTTACCTTGTATCCTAACCCGCGTGATAATCTCTCCACAAGGGAACATATAATAACCAAATCCTAACTACTTGAATCCCTAATCCATGATATTCCCTTATCCTAACAAACCTTATCTCAACCAACTCACACCTGACACCCCCTTCTCACCCACTACCCCACCCCCCCCCATGTGACCCCCCCCCCCTACCTTTTTTTTCATTTGTTTACATGTTTTAGGTTCCATTTTTCCATATAGATGTACCTCATCAAAAGAAATATATACACACCATAAACACACGTGAGGTGGGGCCCACTGGAATATTCCATGGTTTCTTTCCAATTGATAAAAGGGGATTCATACACATAGGAGGGGGGAGGCTTTCTTCTTCACTGGGCAGAAATACACAGAGAGAAAAAAAGGGCCATTATCATCTCTACTTTTATCTTCTTTTCTAGCTCACAATGCAAAGTATACAAAAATTAGTTTTCCCCATTCATGGAAGATCAGACACACATGCACTAACGAAATTGGCATATACACATTGAGCATAAAAATAAAAAATGAAGAGGATTTGAGGGTTTTAATCGGTTTTTCTTTAGATTTATGGTGAAATCTCACCAGAATCATCGTCAAGTTCGTCATCCCAACCTACTCAGCCCCGAAATTTACCAAATCCCCTTTTTCTTCTTGATTTATGGACAAGATCAAGCCAGAACCCGACCCGTTCATCATTTTCCCATCGTCGTTTATTATTGCAGGAGCTCCGGCCTTATCTATTTCTATTGTTTTCCTTTTTTTCTAAAATTCTGGTTCATACTCGCTGCTCCTTGCAGATTTTTGTCATTCGGTCCATGCTTCAGTGTTAGGTCTCGGCTGTTCGCCGATTCTGTTGGTAGATCTATTTTTGTTTGAAGTTGAATTTGGGGTTTTTGCATCGCTGGGTTGTTTCTATACTGATTAGGAGAGTCTAATTTTAGGTTATCGTATTTTGTACTATTTCTCGACTGATTTGGAGAGTCAAGATTTCATTAGTATTCTTCGAGGTTCTCAGAACAGCTCTTATTTCTCCTCTTAAGTTAATCGAAAGCATTCGGAAGGTCTAATTCTATCCTCTCTCTTTAATTTTACATAATCGTGAATGATTTGTGTGTTTGCTATATTTGAATCTTGATTGTGTATTGGTGAATGTTGGATTTGAACGTTGAAAACTTGAATTGATAATCGAAGCATGTGTTAATCATTGGTTAATGGATTCAGGGGATCAAAATTTTATAAAAGATGAATAAATTAGTTGTTTTGATCATTGTTATTGTTACTTTGCGTCTAATTGTCAACTCCTCGATAGTATCATAATAGGTCGAATGGGATAGGCAAACGGTAGTCTGGGGTAGGCAAATTCAAGACTTGGGGGACATTGAATGGTTGAAATATATGATGAATAGCTTGGTTTGGTTTCTTTTGGATCAAATGTATCATTTGGCCGAGGAATGCCCCAAGGTATTTGTGTTTATTCACCGAAAAATGCCCTGAAGTATTTTGTATCGAGAGGACATCCCTAATGAAGGCCTGAGGCATTGGTAAGCATTGGAGCGTATTTTAGGAGTAGTGTAGGTTAGCGTACCTTTACATTTCTGCACTTTTTCTATTTTTGGACTGTATAACTGGACTGAACACTATATTTTAGATTTATTTTGTTTTGTGTGTTGATTGATTGTTTTATGTCTTTTTTGTGGTTTATACATTCGTAATGTCAAATTAGCTGATATGCTCTACGAAGCGACCGTGGTCGAACTACGAGATCAAGGGGTGCCTAACACCTTACCCTCGGTCAACAAAATTCCTTAACCGGAATCTCTATTCGCAAACCAGTTTTAAAGAGTCAAATTATTTTGAAAAGGTTGCCTAAAGGTGACTTGACACACCCAATTATGTCAAGTGGAGACTCTGAGTTTTGAATATAAAAATAATCCTTTTTCAAACAAATCTTCATTTTGTCACTGAATAATAAAAACCCTTTCGAAACATTAAAATATAATCTTTTTGGTTAAAAGGGGGTGTGACAGCTCTGGCAACTCTACTGAGAGCTTTATTTTTAAAATTCGAGCTTATTTCCGGAGTTATATCAGCTTAGTTTGATATTATGGGTGTATAAACATTGTTTGTGTTATCGTTTGTGTTTATTTAATTATTGTTGAGTGCCTACGTGCTACATGTTTACAGTCAGTCTTTTTTCTTATGTGTTACCACATTATATCTGGCATCATTTGCATAACCCAAGTCAATTCTTTCTGCAACAAGTCCCGGAGTGGACGTCATACGCACAAACTCTAGTTCAGTCACCCTTATTTTAGGAAGGGGGCTCGTTTGACATATGGAGTGGATGGAAAGCAAAGCAGCGACTATCGACCATATGCTCTCCCGAACGGCCTTGTTATTGGACCCAAGAGTAGGTTAGCCTTTAGGTCATGCTTATCTGCATCATATTGAGACCTAGCGGGACCCACTTGGTCATTCATAGGAAACTCACCCTTAAAGTATCGTAACGTGTTAATTATTACATTTTTTAGGATAACGAGGTCATTTGACGGACTGATTTAGGGAAAAGCATATGTTAGAAGTAAAGTGCGCAAGAAAAAATGATGAAAAAAAATGAAAAATAAAATAAAAGAAGGGTGAATCAAAAAGAAAGCTTCGTAGTTTTTAGAGCTCTTTATGATTTTTATTTTTCACAATCCAAAAATTCAAAAAGATTTTTTATGTTTTGCACTATTTTTTTTTTAAAAAAGAAAATCAAAAACATCAAAAAGATTTTTCTTTTGTTTCTTCAATAAGCTTTTACAAATTCAAAAATTGCGAAAAGATTTTTTCTTTTTTCAATAGTAGCTTTTTATAAAAGAAAATTACAAAAAAGATGATAGAAGTTTTGTACATTTCATATAGGAAAATAACAAGAAAAAAAAATTCTTTCAGAATTGTTGGTGTCATTTTTATGTGTAGTATCAAACTAAAAACTCAAAAAGATTTTATTTACATTGTTCATCGTCCGTCTTTGGTTGTGTCTCTTAAGTCAGGGTTCAGTTCGTTATTTAATTTTAATTGTTCAATCTGAACGAACTACGTACCCCTGATTCTCCTCTCTCAGGAGTGAGATACGTAGGCATCCTATTGTGGGTTCGGGGATCTTCTTTAAAAAATCTAAAAAAAAAAGATTTTCTTCACTCTTCATTTAGAGTAGATGTTTCATATATGCCTTGAAAAGAAAAATACAAAAAGATTTTTCTTAATAGTCGTAGGTTTCATTTTTGGTTGATCTTATTTAAAAAAAAAATCCAAAAGATTTTCTTCGCTCTTTATTAGAGTATGTGTTTCGTATACATCTTTAAAAGAAAAAACTCCAAAAACAATTTTTCTTTAGTAGTTTACAGTTTCATTTTTGTATGAAATTAAAAATCAAAAACCCAAAAAGATTTTTTTTTATTTGGTAATCATAGGTTTCATTTTGTATAGGGAGGTTAAACCTGAAAAAACGCAAAGAGATTTTCGTCAATTTTTTTGACAATTTGTTATTTCCTTTTCTTTTTAAAGTTTCAAGAAAAAGAAAATAAAGAAAGGAAAAAGAGTTTAATTGGCTATTTTGGAAAAACTTCACGAACTACGAACACCTGATTCTCCTCTCTCGGGGATGAGATACGTAGGCGCCCTTCCTGGGTTCGGTGATCTTTTCAAAAAGAAGATAAAAGAAAAGGAGTTTTAAAAAAGTGTTGCATTCTAACGCCTTTGTCATCTCTTGTTCAGTTATTTTAAGGTGGTTTGTTTGTGGCATTTTGGCCGGTCCTCCACATTTCACCAAGTCAAACAGAAAGTTATGTCCAACAAGGATATAGAGAGTGACCTCATGGATCAAACAAGTCAAGAAAATGAGAGTTTAAAGGAAGAGAATTTGAGACTAAGGAAACAAATGATGGAAATGTATCGACCTTGGGTCAGTGGGCTGCCTCCTCCTCCGTTCCCTACTATTAACCCTGCAAATACCTTGAGTCTTCCACCAAAATTGCAAAGTCAGTTTCTTACTATTGTTGATGCACTACAACATGACTCAGAATTTCTTCAAAGCCAAAAACATCCCAATACTTCCACCACTCTTCCTCTAGCTTCTTAGTATAAGCCTGTTATATTAACAGCACCACATACTGCCTGTGCTTTTGTTGCTCAACCTTCTTCTAAGGCTTCCACTTTGGCTATCGATCCAACGGTTGTGCTACCCCAATTTGTAAGTGGACCCATGTTCAATACTCTTAATGATCATTGCTATACTCCCAAGCCCACATCAATATTAATTGGACCACCAAAATTTCTTAACAAGAAGTCTAGCTTGCCAGAAGAGACAGAGAAAATGTTTGGAAAAATGAATAGTACAGAAAATGCTAGGAATAGTTCCCTAGGATAAAGAAGATGTTACATACAAAAACTGGGGCATGTCTTCAAGTGTTAACCCTCCTCCAAGCCTTGAGATATCAAAATTTTAGGAGCAAAATGGACAGGAGGAATCCGTGAAACATTTGGGACAATATTGCAATCAATTAAGAGAAACGAGAGGGAAAAAGAATGAGAAAGATGCAGTTGCTATTGTAGTTGGATAACGGGCACATCCAAGAAGACGACGTTGTTGTTGCCATCAGTATCAAGCCTAAGTTCATACCCAAGCTCTCTATCATCCCTCCCAATATCATATGTTCAACTCCCTTCTTATTCACAATGGCGTGCACCAACTCCTCAGAGTCACCCTCCAACTCTATAAACATACCAAAGCCCTTCTAGGCTAAATTTTCAATCCAAGCCAAATAATGAAATAAGGCAAAAGTCTAGAGACAGCTTCACACTAATTGGAGAGTCGTATGCCATTTTATTCTAGAAATTGGTTGTAACGCCCCAATTTTTTAAACCAGAATGCTACACGGTGCTAATGACCCCAAAGGACCACAAGCTAACCTATGACTGATATCTATACCTATATACTGTATAAAATATTGGAAAATATGAAAACATGAACTGAAAGGCCATAAGATTCAAACTGGATAAACATCTGAATAATAATAATGTCTGAATAAGGCGGTATCACAATACCAAAACAAAATTGAAAATACTGAAGTCTAAACCAAGTCTAATATCTAGTCTGCATCTAGTCTGAAAGCCTCTATTGTCTGAGTAATCTGAATAAGGAGCTGATGGGATATGTCCCCAACTAACTCCGTCTGAAGAAATAATCATGTCCTCGAAGGATGAGAACTCACTTCTAACTCTGACTATTGAAATCTGCAATGCTACTACTGCTCTGGAACTCATGCCTCTAAACCTATGGTATAACATAAGAGAAGGCACCATAGCAAAAATGTGTCAGTATGACTGAATGTACTGAGTATATGAGTGAGGTAGGCTAAATGCAAAGGGTTTATATGCACGAACAATGCTGACTGATATAACCGTGAGAATACATATATGCCTAAGTAACTATAATTGAACTCGTGGAGATACTGACTACTGAGTCTGAATACTAACAACATAAGTTTACTGATTCTGAGGTACTGGATAGATGAACAACTATTTCTGACAGTTTGAATTATAAAGAACTGGTCTGATTGACTATGTCTAACAGTCCTGAAATTGAATACTGATAACGTGAGTTATGATGACTGATATAACTGATATAACTGTGATGATCGGCCTAACTGATATAACTGATACTAAATGAATATATCTGACAGTCTAAGTTCTGATGGAACTATCTAAGTTCCATTCTGCATGAGGTAACTAAATCTGAGAACAGTCCTATCTAGCGGGTGATCTTTGAGTATATTGTTAATAAAGATGAATTGACTTATTCTGAGATCAATCCTACCTAGTGGGTGATCTCTAAATCTGATGATACTGATATTGATTGACCATAGTTGAGATCAATCCTATCTAGTGAATGATCCTGAAGTCAATTTATAATGATAAGGATTGACCGTATCTAACAGTCCTGAATCTGTATTACTGAGCTGAATTAATTGTATCTGATAGTCCTAATTCTGTAACTGAAATTGTGGGATGTATTCACCTAACCGACATTCCCCATGATAGACTAACGGGGGTTCTAATATAACTAATAACATGAGTGACTGTATCTGACAGTCCTGAGTCTGATGGAACTATCTGAGCTCCTTATTGTAACTGAGTTGACTGTATCTAACAATCCTAAAAATCTAAAGAACTATCTGAGTTCCTTTACTGAGACTGATACTGAAACTATGGGAGGTAGTTGTTTAACCGAGATGGCCCATATATGCCAATATAGCTAAATAGGGGTCCAATCTCTGCCCTGAATGGAAGGGTGTCAATACCGTGCCACAGATAAAGATAGGCTGTGAGAACCCTCTACTGGCAGGTATTCAAAATGAGAACGGTGGGAACCCTCTACTGGCAGGTTAGGCCACCTCATCTACCCTCAACTAGCAGGTATGATGACTCAACCTACGCTGGCTATGTAGTTCTAGAATGCAAGGATTGCTTCTAGGAATCACACCCTCTACCGGCAGGTGAGTTCCCATCCTTGGGTTCACTCGGTGCTAACTTCTACTCCCAACTGAAGAGACTGAACATGATTAATTGAACTAAACTAATTAACTGAACTGAACTGATTAGCTAAACTAAACTGATTATCTGAACTGATACTTGTGGTATTGTTTAGTGGAGCTAAACTGAGCTTACTGAGTTCCGTTGACTGACAGAATGTACTGATGTCTGAGGACCGACTAAGAGTATTGTAGTTACTAAGATTTTTCTTGGAAAACTGAAATCACTGAGATTACTGAACTACTAATATTTCTGAGATTTCCTGAGTCACATAGTTGACTGAGTTCTATGGATCATGGCTTAACTGAGAGTATCGTGAAACATGACATGGCTCTAGGCACACAGCTAAACTGTCACTCGATGGAAGGAAACTGACACACATGGTACTTCTTGATCATAGGAATAACATCCACAATTCATAATACCATAAGTAGGGGATTTCATACTACACATGTTTCTCAACACCATATACATGAAAGGGAATGTGTATAACATGTAAATATTTGCATAACTTCAATTTCATGAGCATTCCATATCACAACAACAATACGCAACAATTAGCATGGAATTCATGTTAAATCGTAAAGAATAGAGCATGGTCTTGTCATTTAAGTTCTATTTAGCTATAATACATGATTTCTAGTCTCTTAGGTCTTTTATTAAACACCTTGCATGTACACCTTGTGGCATAGGCATATTCATCACTTTAATGATTTAAACCATCCAAATTCCTATATTTCAATTTACATTCCATCCTAGTTTCATAAAATCACATAAAGATTCTAATTTGGGAGTTGTATAAAAATCAATCACACAAACATAATCAACCCATAACATAACTTCATGATTCATAGTTTAAAAGAGGGTTCTTGAACTCCACGGATGAAAGAAATTCGTGGATGAACACTACACATACCTTAAAGCTTGATCTTGAAAGAGATCTAATGTTTCTTGAAGTTTCTTAAAGAAATCCTTAGGCTTGCTCTTGATTTTTCTTGACTAGGGTTTAACCCCTTTGGGAGAGAATGTTCTTGTTCTTGAGGAGAATGAGAAAATAATGGGATAATATCCTTCTTAGGAATTTAATACTGTATTTAGAGTGAGGGAAAAATACTAAAATACCCCTACAAAATTACCTCCCTGTTGCTGAAATTATCAGCTGACGACATGGGCTGATAAGCCGCCAGATCTGTGATAGCTCGTCGGCCCAGGTTGTCACTTGGGAGCTGAAATTTTTGAATTTCTACCTAATCCTAACGACATTGCTGATAAGTCATCAGAAATGTCATAAAAAATGCGATAGGTTATCAGAAATGTTGTTAGAATTATTATAAGTCGTCAGAAATGTCGTCACTCAGTTTTTAGGCTGACATGCTGGAGTAAAATGGGCATAACTTTTTGCTCCGATATCGGATTTGGGCAAATTTGGTATATTTGGAAATATAATTCAGCTATCTATTTGTTGGTGGGTCATGATCTCTAAAATTCATTGTATAACGAGAGATACTCTCATTTGAAGTTGACTATGACAACATCCTTCCCAAGAATTCAATAGGTAATGAATGTTTTGATTTGTCTGATAGCTGGGAGTTATTTGAAGACTTAACATACATTAGGATCAAAACTCTTTGAATGCACGCTAGGAGTATATCCAAGAAGACGAGTGATCATGCCCACTGCACCAATGTAACATAGAACTAATATTGGTTTGGATTTTTTGGGGTATTACATTGGTGCAGCGGGCATGATCACTCGTCTCCTTGGATATACTCCTAGCGTGCATTCAAAGAGTTTTGATCCTAATGTACGATGTTCATATCATTCTGATGTTCAGGGTCATAGTATTGAAAATTGTCGTGCTTTAGAAAGAGAAATAGAAAATATTATTCAAGATAAATCAATTATGGTGCAGAACATTGATAGTGAGGCAAGTTCTAGTCATACTGATATACAAACCAGTGGCTAATATTTCAAGCTTAGCAATTAGGAAGTCATTCTTCTCCTTGCTAGGTTGGATATTTAGTAGCTTGTTTTATTTTTTTTCTATTATTCGAATTATTTAGGGTTGTAGTTCGGGATCTATCTTGTTTTGTTCCTTTGTCGTTTATGTTTAAACTCTTCTATCTTTTATTTTAACTAAATGGAGTGTCCCTTTTCTCTTTGTGTGCTTTAACCATGTGTTGTTTGTTTGTTTTCTTTACATAGTACATTTTATGTTGGCTCTAGTGATATGACATGCTTGCAGAATTTTCTGCTAGATCTTAAAATCTAATTTGAGCATGAAATTTTGAATTAGAGGGTTAAAGTTAGAAAAAACATATGAGAAAATAGGTAGAGTGTTGAGATATTTGGTGACAATTTGAAGCTTTCTTTGAAAATCAAGGCAATTATTTTGAGAATCATAAGAGTAACTTAGTCATCAATTGAAAGACATATCTCAATTTGGTCAAATAGTGAATATACGATCCTATGTCAAAAGAAACAAAAGAAAATCAGCTCCACGAAGTCATGAGTCCTTCGGCATGAGGAATGTTCAACAAAAGTGGAGTGATATGTTGAACAAAGTGCAAAAGTAGTGATGCACAAATTCAATTAAAGTTAGTGCTGTAAAAATGTCACGAATGATCTCCATCTTCCATTTTCACATTGCATGATGTGTACTTGCATTTTGAAGGATTGATATTATGAAGACATTTTATTCTACTATCCAAACATTGTGTCATCCTTTGTTTACCCCATTTGAGCTTTAGTTCTACTTTCTTTCATACCTCTCTTTTGGAATCAAGATAGAGTCAGCAAAGCTCCAAAGAAAAGGTGTCGAGAAAAATAGTAAAGTCAGAAAAGTTTCAAAAAAAAAGAAAAAAAAGAGAAAAAATGTGTCCAAAAAGAAAGAAAAGAGAAGTGTCAAGAAAAATAAAGTTAGAAAAATCCCAAAGAGAAAAAGAGTAAACAAAAGAAAACAAGAAGAAATCAAAATCAAGCAAAAATAACAAGTTGTCGAAACTACGTGCGGCCTGATTCTCCTCTCTTGGGAGTAAGATACATAGGCTACCCTACTCTGGGCTCGATCCAACCAAATAAATAATTTATAATTGCCTAGTTAAAAGAAATTGGGGCATGAGTTAATCCTCATTGTTTGAGTCGATTCCAAAAGTTGTAAGTCCTATACCACTTCAAGTGTTGTTTGGGACTAATGTCATCCTTTCTTCTAACTCTATCTAAAAGCCAAGTTACATCCAAAGAAAGACATTCGGATCAATCTTTGAGAATGTTAAGGTTACGGATGCAATAGATATGATCAAGAATTTTGGGTACTATTTATCTTCCTCAGCATAAGGAATCAGGGGAGAAATAAGAATGAGAGAGTTTTACTAGTGAAAACCCTCACAGGCACCATGAGGAGATGGTAAGTTGAGATAAATAAAAATGAGAGAGTCTTATTGGTAAAAACCCTCATGGGCACCATAAGGCAATGGTGAGCTGATAGAAAATGAGAGAGGATTATTGGCGAAAATCCTTCAAGGTGTCACTAGCCGAGTGAGGTCTTAAATGTAATTAACCTAAGAAAGCAACTTAGTTTCAAGACCATTAAATCAACAACAACTGGAAGAAAGTGTGGATGGAAAAATCAGGCAGATTAATCCAAATGTATGACATAATCATTATAGTTGATTGTCATTTTTAGATAATTTTTTGTTTCTTAGTTTCAAATAGGGATGTTCATTGTCTTTTCTTTCTTCTCTGTGAATTTATTTTATTTTTTGAGTCAGTTATCCAAATAAATAGAATCATTGTCATTTTTTTTTCTTGTCTTTGAGTCAAGCCCATGTCAAAACAAGTAAGAAAAGATTTCAAAACTGGCTACCAGCTTCTTCAATTGCACAAAGTAAGACAAAGGGCCGACACATGAAAAAAACAATATAGCAAGTCAGAACAAAGCATTAAGAAGTTTGTTGTCAACACACAAATTTGGGGAATTTGTGGAAATACAAAGGTTTAAAGGGGATTGTCTGAGAAACATAGCAAAGCAGAGATAATGTTGTTTGCTTTAGAGTCACTCTTAATATTCTGAGTTTGGACCAATGATGCAACAAGGCAATGGAAAATGCTAATGATAGAAAGCAAGTAAATGGGAAAAGTGCAAGAGAAATCTTCTCAAATGCTAAAGCCGCAAGCTAACCACCTTGTTTTAAACTCACAAGTTTTCTTTGTATGAAACAGGAAAAGTTGCTGCCTTCAAATCAAAGGCTTCAAAGTGCAAATATCCAAAGGAGTAATTTCTCAGTTCTGCAAATGCAAGAGCAGTGTTGATGTATAGGTTTGTTAATAGAAATTATGGTAAAACTCATCATCTTGTACCCCTAAGAGACACATTCTCTAATTTGGGTTTTTTATGTCTCACATCTAGGAGGTGCACTTCCTAATTTGAATTGTTAATTCTAAAACGATACATTTTTATAAAGAACCTTTCACTTTCATTCTTAAGAGGGGAACTTGTTGGTCTCAGTCATTCAATTTTACCCTCAAAAAGTGCATTTGTTGATCAGAATCTCGATTCATCTTCGCATTATTCACTTTTGCAAGTAGTTGTTATTGGATTTTACACTTGCAAAAGATTTTGATGAAAACTGGGGTAAAAAATTAAAAGTAATTCATATTATATGGAACTTCACTTTAGGACCCTCCTAGAAAGTGGGGCTATTTTTTCTGAAATATGGAATCTTTCTTTATAATAATCATTGTTTGAGATAATTTTTGTTCTAGTATTGATTTTGATTTCAGGAGCCCTCTAGAAAAATAGGGTGATGAAACTGAAAGTTAGGAACCCGCCTGAAGAATAAGGGTGATGAAAATTGAAAGTCGGGACGCCCGCTTGATGAATAGGAGCGATAAAATTGAAAGTCAGGAGCCCGCCTGAAGAACAAAGGTGATGAAATTACAAGTTGGGAGGCCTTTTTGAAGAATAGGGGTGATAAAATTGAAAGTTGGGAGCCCTCCCAGAGAACAGAGTGTGGAAATTACAAGTCGGGAGGCTAGCCCAAAGAATAGGGGTGATGAAATTGAAAGTTAGGAGTCTGCCTGAAGAACAAGGGTGATGAAATTGAAAGTTGGGAGGCCCACCCAAAGAATAGGGTGATAAAATTAAAAGTTGTGAGCTCGCCCAGAGAACATAGCGAGAAAATTGCAAGTCAGGAGGCTCGCTCGAAGAATAGGGGTGATGAAATTGAAAGTCAGGAGCCTGCCTGAAAAACAAGGGTGATGAAATTACAAGTTAGGAGGCCCGTCTAAAGAATAGGGGTGATAAAATTAAAAGTTGAGAGCTCGCCCAGAGAACAGAGCAAGGAAATTGCAAGTCGGGAGGCCCGCCTGAAGAATAGGGGTGATGAAATTAAAAGTCAGGAGCTCGTCGGAAGAACAAGGGTGATGAAATTGCAAGTCAAGAGGCCCGCCTGGAGAATAGGGGTGGTAAAATTAAAATTTGGGAGCTCGCCCAACAAACAGAGTGAGAAAATTACAAATCAGGGGGCCCGCCCAAAGAATAGGGGTGATGAAATTGTAAGTCAAGAGCCTACCTGAAGAACAGGGTGAAGAAATTGAAAGTCAAGAAACAAGGTGAAGAAATTAAAAGTCAATCAACAAGGTGAAGAAATGGAAAGTCAACAGATTGAAAAATAGCAAGTTAGGAGCCCGCCTAGAGAATAGGATGAAGAAATTGAAAGCCAACCAACAAGTTAAAGAAATTGTAAGTCAGGAGCCCACCTGAATAATAGGGTGATGAAATAACAAGTCAAGAGTTAAGAAAAGCTGCAAAGATAGGACCTTTATAATTTTATTTATCTTTTTAACTTGTAATTTTCATATTTGATGTAATAACAGAGCCTCGAACCTGAACCTCGATAGGGCCTCACTCGACTCTCCAACTCGGTATAGTTTCTCTCTATCCAACACTTTGAAATACCTGTGACTTGATCCCCTCATAACTTGAGTAGGTGGGATGTCTTAATTTAAGACTCGGTTGCCTTTCTTCCTTCTGTTTCTTTCCTTGAATAATGGTCTGGTCAAAATTTGGTCTTGTTGTCTACTTTTTTGTCTAAAAATAATTTCTTTTACACCCAAAAAGGGACATGATGTAAACACCTAATTTTTACCCTCCCGAAAACCCAATTTACCCATTTTCACCCTCGTCTTACCTTGTATCCTACCCCGCATAATAATCTCTCCACATGGGAACAAATAATAACCAAATCCTAACTACTTGAATCCCTAATCCTTAATATTCTCTTATCCTAACAAACCTTATCTCAACCAACTCACACCTCATACCCCCTCCTCACCACTACCCTACCCCTCGCCCACGTGACTCTCTCCTCGTACCTTTTTTTTGTTTGTTTATATGTTTTTCATACCATTTTTCCATATAGACATACCTCACCAAAATAAATATATACACACCATACACAACACGTGAGGTGGGGCCCACTGGAATATTTCATGGTTTCTTTCCAATTGAAAAAAGGGATTCATAGGCATAGGAGAGGGGGGCTTTCTTCTTCACTGGAAAAAAATACATAAAGAGAAAAAAAAGGCCATTATCATCTTTACTTTTCTCTTCTTTTCTCGCTCCCAATGCAGAGTACACAAAGATTAGTTTTCTCCATTCATGAAAGATCACACACACGCGCACTAAAGAAATTGGCACATACAGATTGAGCATAAAAATAAAAAATAAAGAGGATTTGAGGGTTTCGATTGGTTTTTCTGTAGATTTTTGGAGAAATCTCACTGGAATCATCGTCAAGTTCGTCATCCCAACCTACTCAGCCCGAAATTCACTAAATCCCCTCTTTTCTTCTTGATTTCTGGAGAAGATCTAGCCGGAACCGACCTGCTCATTGTTTTCCCGTCGCTGTTTGTTTTTGCTTAAGCTCCGACCTTGTCAGTTTCTATTGTTTTCCTTTTTTTTTCTAAAATTCTAGTTCGTACTCGCTGCTTCTTATTGATTTTTGTCATTCATTCCATGCTTCAGTGTTAGATCTCGATTGTTCACCTATTCTGTTGGTAGATCTATTTTTGTTTAAAGTTAAATTTGTAGTTTTTGCATTGCTGGGTTGTTTGTCAACTAATTAGGAGAGTATAATTTGGGGTTATCATTTTTTGGACTATTTCTCGATTGATTTGGAGAGTCGAGATTTTGTTGGTATTCTTCGACGTTCTCAGAACAACTCTTATTTCTCTTCTTAAGTTAATCGAAAGCATTTGGAAGGTCCAATTCTATCCTCTCTCTTTAATTTTACATAATCATGAATGATTTATATGTTTGGTATGTTTGAATCTTGATTGTGTATTGGTCGATGTTGGATTTGAATGTTGAAAACTTGAATTGATACTCGAAGCATGTGTTAATCATTGGTTAATGGATTTGGGGGACCGAAATTTGATAAAAGATGAATAAATTAGTTGTTTTGATTCATTGTTATTGTTACTTTGTGTCTAATTGTCAACTCGATAGTATCATAATAGGTCGAACGAGATAGGCAAACGGTAGGCCGGGGTAGGCAAATTCAAGACTTGGGGGACATTGAATGCTTGAAATATAAGTTGAATAGCTTGGCTTGGTTGCTTTTGGATCAAATGTATCATTTGGTCAGGGAATGCCTCGAGGTATTTGTGTTTATTCATCACGGAATGCCCTGAAATATTTTGTACCCAGAGGACGTCCATGACGAAGGCCCGAGGCATTGGGCAAGCATTGACGCGTAGTTTAGGATTAGTATAGGTTAGCGTAGGTTTACATTTCTGCACTTTTTTCTATTTTGGGACTGTATCATTGGACAGGACACTATATTTTGGATTTATTTTGTTTTGAGTGTTGATTGATTATTTTATGTGTTTTGTGTGGTTTATATATTTGTAATGTCAAATTAGTCGATATGGTCTATCAAGTGACCGTGGCCGAACCACGGGATCAAGGGGTACTTAACACTTTCCCCTCGATCAACAAAATTCCTTAACCGGAATCTCTGTTCATAAACCAATTTGAAAGAGTCAAATTGTTTTGAAAAAGATTGCCTAAAGATGACTTGGCACACCGAACTATGCTAAGTGGCGACTCTGAGTTTTGAAAAGGATTGTCTAAAGGTGACTTGGCACACTAGATTATCTCATAGAGATGCATCTTCCTCTTAGTTATGATGTTTGGCCCATGGAGATGCATTTTTCTCTTAGTTATGATATTTGGTCTATGGAGATGATTTTCCTCTTAGTTATGATTATTGGGCTTATAGAGATGATTTTTATTTTGGTCATAATGTATGACCTATAGATATGAGATGTTTAATAGAGGTGACATGCTTATTGATATTATGCCTCCTAGATGTGAGATAATTATAGATATAATATGGCTTATAAATATGATTGTCGATATGAGTTATGGATACATATATGGGCCTAAGGCCGTGATTAGGATGTTGTGATTATTTTAAATATATTATTAGGTCAAGGTCCATGTTATGATAATAATTGGATATCCGAGAAGTGTTTATCTCTGTAAAGGATATGATTAAAATTTATGGATTCATATACATATTTTGTATACACATCTCTCCGGTATGGGACGGAGAAAGATGCGGTATGTTGCTTACAACTTATTTGATTGGATACTGGTGATAGCATGCATAGATTTGGTACTTTCATGGTTATTATATCGGTAACTTATATGGTTCTAGATGAAATACGATCTTATGACTGTTCTGCTTAATTAAGGGTTAAGCTACGTGGTAGTTAGTTATTTATTAGGAGACTATAGCACTTGGTGGTTTGGAATTAAATGTATTAGTTAATGATTCTTGCTTAGTTAAAACATGGTAGCTATCGATGGTTGACACGTGGCTAATAGTGATGCTGGGTTTAGCTTAGGTGAAGATTAGTGATAGTGATTACTAAGTTTATAATGTCGATTATTGTCAGAATGAGGAGTTGTGTATTAACGAGGCTAGATAATAAGTGATGTTGGTAATAAAAGGTGACTAGTTAATAATGATGAATAGTTGTTAGATAATTGATTAATGAATGTTAAATGAGAATTGGTTGGTTAACTGGTTAGTTAATGAATGATGTTAGTTAATAAAGGATGGTTAGATGATAACTGGTTGTGTGTTGTCTAATAATGGTTAATGGATATATGTTATTTAGTTGATAATATTGAATAGTGGATAAATGAAGATTATTGTCTAGTGATGAACCTTGGCCAGATGTTAGATGTTGTCTATTTGATTAATAATGGTTAGTTTCTACCCCATGAATAAGTTTAATGTTTAGGATAATAACTATAGGTCATACGATAACTAGTGAAATAGTGGTTTCATTATAGTAAGCGTTGATTAGCTAATGACGAGTAGTTAGGAAGTATTGACTATATAGATACTTTCTAGTGATATGATTATGTTCCTGAGTATATTAGTATATGCTATTCTGTAATGACGATTGTGATATTGATACCCGGCAAAGCCGGAGGATACTATTATGATATTGATACCCAGCAAGGACAGATGATACTAATGTGATATTAATACCTGGCAAAGCCGAGGGATGCTGTTGTGATGATATTGATACCCGTGAAGGCCGGAGGATACTATTGTTATATTGATACCCAGCAAGGCCGGAGGATACTAATGTGATATTGATACCTGGCAAGGTCGGAGGATGCTACTATAATGATATTGATACCCGACAAGGCCGGAGGATACTATTGTGATATTGATACCAAAAAGGCCAGAGGATACTAATGTGATATTAATACCCGAAAAGGCCGTAGGATGCTATTGTGGTGATATTGATACCCGACAAGGCCGGAGGATATTATGATGATATATTAATACCCGGCTTACAATGATGATGGTCATGATGATAACGGTTATGATGAGTTGAGATATTGATTGTGTACCTTGCATTTATTCTTGCATGCACATCACCTATCATCAGTATGAACCTATGTCTATCAATAGGTATGGGACGGTTGCATAAACATGGATAAAGAATATTCCTTGTGTTGTTGTGTTTTGATTGAACCTCCAGTCTGGGGTGGTGGGGGTACACATAGACTCAATTAGGTATTTGGTTGTCCAGAGTAGAAGATTATTTACATTGTTATTGATATTGTCATTATCATTGTTATGATCATTATTATGGCTAGCTTATGACAGATTGGACATTGATCCGGTATCAAGAATTGAGGTATTACTTTGGCCTCTTCTATCTTATGATGGTATTATTGTACACGATTATATCATGTTTATCCATGTGGATTAGAAACCGGTATTGAATCCTTATAGTATCATGATGAGGTCTTAGAATAAGGATATGATGATCTAGACTACTCTTTCAAATGACCTCATGTTTACGTGCATGTGTATATGTATCTAGCTATATGAAGCAATGACAATATCGTATATCCCTTCCTTTATTTGTTCATACTGTATATTCATTTCTTGACCTTGTATATTGCTATATACCTTTCTTTCACTCTTCATTCGTATATTGGCCTAGGATATACTATATAGTATCAATGTGTAATGTATGTGACTAAAATAGGATAGTTCACCTTAATACCTCCTTAGTCTTGTTATGTTTGACTCTTGTACTTGAATAGGAAAGTTTTCTCTTATTATTCTCATTGACTTGTTATATAAGCTCTGGACTCTTGTGTGTAGTTTTCATTCTGTTTATATGTTGTATATATCTTCTTTATCTTTTGAGCTCAGCTGGTAATTGTCTACTGAGTACCATTCGTTTGGTACTCATACTACACTTTTGTAGCCAGTAGATCATAGTACGGGTTATCGCCATTGATTGTGCATCATGTGGAGCAGCCATGGTTCAGATACTTAGAGTGAACTCCTGACGTTCGGAGTATTACTCATCTCTCTCCTTGTATTAGACTAGTCTCTATATTTAATGCATAGATAAGTTGTATCAGTGTAGTTCTCTTAATAGACCACTTTTATACTCTTAAATATATTTTGAAGCTCTTGTATTGATACCACCAGTTTTTGGGATTCTATTATGTATTGATCTTTATGTCATTTAGTTCACATTCTTTTTTTTATATTGTTGAGTAGTCCGTTACTAGCTATTCAGAACCAAGATTGGCTTGCCTACTGGTGGGTTATGGTAGGCGTCATCATAATCTGATAAATTAAGTCATGATAAAGGTACCCTAGTTAGTTTCTTTATAGATTAAGAAGATTCAACACTTAATGAATAACAAGATAGTGGAGGTGGTGCATACTTTCAGAGAGGGGAATCAGTTGCCGACCTTTTTACTAATCTTATTTTTTATTTTGCAGGAACAACTAAGCTTTATTTTAACAGTATTCAAGAATTTCCAGTGGCAACAAGAAAGATTATAATGTTGGAGAAAAGTAAAGTTCCCTATCTTAGAATAAAGAAGTGCCAAGAGAAAAATTTTAACCTAATACAAAGGCAGGTCAAAATAACAACTCAATTAATACAACAATACCAAATCATTTGAACAATTTTCCATGAAAAAAGGAAGTTTGTACCTTGGAGAAGGTTTATCACTCGTTTATGGCTTTTCAATAGTGGTATTAGCTCGTTGAGCTCATTCTGCTAAAAAGGAGCAAAAGGGTGAGAAAACCATCAAATATTGTTGTTGATAGGAACCCCATTGATCTAACCTATGCATGTAGAGATGATATACTTGTAATGTGCTGAAGAAGTCTTCACTAAGATTGAATTCATGATGTCTGTGAGAGTTTTGGGGCATCCAAATGCATTTACTCAAGCTCATGGCTAATGTGTATCCTCACTTGTGCTTTGCCGTTGAGATTTCATCGGAACAGGCTGCCTTGCCGGAGATGGAGCTTTAGGGCGTGTGGATATAGTGGGGCTAGGTTTTCCTTTTTAGTTTACAGATATTTCCTTTTTGGTTTTGGATTTTCGGGTATGGGCTTGGTTTTTGGGCCAATGTCAATACTTATTGTAATCTTTTTTGATTTGTTGTTTGCATAAATAACATAAATATCAATCCTTTTGGAAGTAATTACACTCTCTTCCACTTTTAAAATTACTTTACTCTCTCTCTATTAATATGTATAATATAGCCGACATATATATAGCATTCTGTGTATATGTTGGGATTTTTGTAATATGTTTAGTGAGTTGAGATTTTTTGTAATATTAGAAACATAAGTTGTGTATTTGTGTAATTTTTAGTTGTTGTTTTTTATAATAAATGGGCTACATGCTCATATTTGATTTTTAAAAAAAAGAACTCTTAGAATGATACAAATCAAGTAATTCACCTGTTAGAATGCGCTGACCGAGGAATGAAGGATTAGTCTCACGGCTGCCGGCTGTGGGGATACCTTGGGAAACCAAAAAAAAAAAGTAATTCACCTGTTAGATGCTTGAACAAAATTATTAAAAATGAAATTATGTTTTTTTTATTGAAATACATAATTAGTTTGCCTGAGTTCATATATGCAAATTACCTATTTGTAGTGCTTTAAAATTTGGATTAATTTCGTATCAGGCTGGAATTGCGCGTGGGTCATTATCATTTTTTCTACGTTAACAGTTTTTTGATTGATGTGCTTATAATTAACAGAAAATTACATGTCATAGATCCAAATATGAGCAGCTTTAGGTAAGTAAATTTCAAGGATAGATTCAAATTAGTTTGATTTTCAAATTTTAGCCTCAAATAAAAAAAACTTCTTTTAAAGATATTTCCTATTGGGGTCATATATCTAAAGTCAACCTTCATTACTTTTAAGTATACTACAAGTGTTACAAGTGTTATTTTGCCCTTCTACCCCTCAAATATATTTTTAAATTTTCCATACTTATTTGTCTCTTAAATTTTATTTTTTATTATTTGCACTTTTTTTTATTTTCCCTTTAATTTTATAATTCTATTTTTTATTATTTTCACCTTTTTATTTTTTGCTTTAATTTTATTATTCCATTGTTTATTATTTTTAATTTTTATTTTTTAAAATTTTATTTTCATGTTTTAATTCATTTGTCTCAACCTTTATTTTTTTGTCTTTTTTCTTTCTTCTCAAGCATTATCTATTTTTTTTTTATTCATTTGTCTTTAACCTTTATTTTTTTTAATTATTTTTGGTTTTTATCAGTTCTCTTTTTTCCCTCATTTTTCTCAAACTTTATTTTTATTTTTTCCTCTCATTTTTATTTTTTTAATTTTTTTAATTCTTCGCTTTTTTCTTAATCTTAATTTTTTCTTGCCTTTTTTTCTCAATCTCTTTTTTTATTTCTCTATTTTGTTTGATCGTTTTTTTTTCTTTCTTTAGTTCTCTTTTTTCCCTCATTTTTCTCAAACTCTATTTTATTTTTCTCATTTTTTTTATTCTTCACTTTTTTCTTAATCTTAATATTTTTCTTTCCTTTTTTTTCTAATTATTTTTTTATTTCTCTATTTTTTTGATCGTTTTTTCTTTTTTCTCAACCTCTATTATATTTCGCTAATAAATAAAAAGTTGGATAATTCGCAAAGGGACCTTCTTTTTTTTTATATCAAAGAAAATTTAAGGGCATGAATTGTTGTTACGAAGTTCTTTAAAAATTCTTGAGATAAGTCGTGTCTCTAAGACGAGAGTTGTAGAATATCTTATAAATAAAGACATAACGTGTTAGCGTCAACTCTTGCTCGTGGGGCATAATTTATTATTTGAAAGTCCTTGAGCTAAGTCTTACCTCTAAGGCAATAGTTGTAGAACATCTCATAAATGAAAACATAACGTGCTAGTGTCAACTCTTGCCCATGGGACATAATTTATAGTTTGAAAGTCTTTGAGCTAAGTCTTGCCTTTAAGGCAATAGTTTCAGAACATCTTATAAATGAAAACATAGCATGGTAGAGTCAACTCTTGCCCGTGGGCATATTTATAGTTTGAAAGTCCTTGAGCTAAGTCTTGCCTCTAAGGCAATAGTTGTATAACATCTCATAAATGAAAACATAACGTGGTAGAGTCAACTCTTGCCCATGAGGCAATGTAGTTTGAAAGTCCTTGAGCTAAGTCTTGCCTCTAAGGCAAGAGTTGTAGAACATCTCATAAATAAAGACATAACGTGGTAGTGTTGACTCTTCCCTGTGGGGCATAATTTGTAGTTTGAAAGTCCTTGAGCTAAGTCTTGCCTCTAAGGCAAGAGTTGTAGAACATCTCATAAATAAGGACATAATGTGGTAGTGTTAACTCTTCCCTGTGGGGCATAATTTGTAGTTCGAAAGTCCTTGAGCTAAGTCTTGCCTCTAAGGCAATAGTTGTAGAACATCCCATGAATGGAGACATAACATAGTAGAGTTAACTCTTGCTTTTGGAGCATAATTTGTTATTTGAAAGTCCTTCAGTTAATTCTTGTCTCTAAGATAAGAGTTCTAGAACATCTCATAATCAAAACACAATGTGGTAGTGTCAACTTTTGCCCATGGAACATAACTTGTTGTTTGAAAGTCTTGGAGAACATCTCATAAATCAAAATACAATGTGGTAGTGCCAACTCTCTTGCCCATGAAACATAACTTGTTGTTTAAAAGTCATAAGTCTTGCCTCTACAATGTGGTAGTGTCAACTCTTGTCCATAAAACGTAGTTTGTTGTTTGAAAGCCATAAGTCTTGCCTTTATAATGTTATAGTGTCAACTTTTGCTCGTGAGATGTAACTTGAATTGAAGAAATTGAAGAAAAGAATAAAAAAAAATTCGAAAAAAGAAGAAAAATGAAAAAAAAATATTAAAAAAATAAGAATCAAAGAAAATGTAGAAGTTGAGAGAGAATTGGAAAAAATAAAGGCTGATAAAAATTTAAAAAAGTTTAAATAAAAATAAAGGTTGAGAAAAACTTAAAAAGAAAACAAGAAAAAATAAAAATCAAAGAAAAATAAATTATTTTTATAAAAGTAGACGTTGAGAGGTGTAAAAAGAAAAAGTAAGAGTTGAGAAAAACTAAAAAGAACAAAAAAATAGAAAAAAAAAAGGTCTAGAGGAAAAAAGTAAGGATTGAAAAAAATTAAAAATAAAGAGAGAAAGAAATTAAAATCAAAGTAAAATTAAAAGGAGAAAAAAATGAAAGTTGAAAGATATAAATATGGAGTTGTTATCTACTGTGAGGATCATTTATATAATTTAATCCATTAGCCAGGGGTAATTTTATCCAAAAAAATATTAGTTAATGGGTAAAGGTTATTTCGTGGAATCTTTTTTATTTGGGACTAAAATTTAAAAATCACCCTAATTTGGGTCTATTCTTGAAATTTACTCATTAAATGGATAAATTTCAGTTTTTGTTTATTTAAAATTAGTCTACGTCTTGTACCGGAACTTTGGATTAAAAGGGACAAACAAGTTTTCCAATTAAGTGAGGGTCCTTCAAGTTTTTAAAATTAGGTGGGAAGGACAAAATTTTTTTGAGTTTTTTTTTTAAGTTTTTTCGTTCTAACAACTTCTCTCAGTTGTCGAACAACTTTGACAGTTGTTCGACAACTTTGCGAAGTTGTTCAACGACTATCAAAGTTGTTTGACAACTGCACAAAGTTGTTCAACAACTGTGTAAAGTTGTTCGACAACTGAGAGAAATTGTTCAACAACTGTGCAAAGTTGTTGAGACAATTAATACAGTTGTCGAATAACTGTCCCAGTTGCTCAAGCGACTTAACTTTTTTAATTTAATAAGGTTGCGAGACCCACTTATCCTTTTTTTTAGTTTAAGACTTGGAAGATCTATGGACTCATTTTACTCTCTCGTACCACTTGACATAAAAATAAGAATTAATATGAAATGACATGTCAACTAAGAATCTAGTGAGAACAAGATGTTTTTTTGTTATTTTTTTCCCTAAGATGTCTTTTGTTATGAATATTACTTTCTAAAACATAAAGCTACAGCTGAATAACATTAATTATAATAGGAAGCAAAATCTAATAATGACTTTACTGAATTCTTCCCAATACTTGTATGATCATATGTGTTGGAGTAAAGATTTTTATTAAGGGGTTTAGAAGTGCACAAAACTAGCTAAAGGGAGTTCAAAGTCTACTTTATATACATAAAAAAATAATTTTAATTTTATACAAATAGTATATTTTTTTCTATGAAGGAGGTTCGGATCAAACCCCTAAATATATGCTAGCGCTGCATAGTGAATTAAATTGATTCAAGATAAATTGGTTAATACTCACTACCATATATCATATTTACATCAATTTGTAATGATTAAAGTAATTTAATGAAATATATATACTTAATTATATTGAATTACGTCATAGAAGTCTAAGTACAAAATATGGCATGCATGCAAATAATGTACACCCTCCGTTTAAAAAATAATCACCTTGACTTAACACAAAGTTTAAAATAAATAAATAAATAAATAAATCTTGTGGGCTTAAATTAAAGTTGTGTCAAATGTACCAAAATGTCCTTAATCTTGTAGTCCTAAATATGCCATATGGAAAATTGAAATTAAAGTATTGTCAAAAAATGAAATCATTCTTTTTTAGACGACTAAAAAGAAAAGTAGGTCAATTCTTTTTTAAACAGGGGAGTAAGTAAATACTTAATTTTTTTACTTTTCCGAACATGTCCAACTTAAGCATTTAACGAAAATAACGTAAAATATTTTCAATGTTGCCTATATATAAAACTTAAATTTTGTAAAAATAGATGGGGGACATTCATGACAAATACTACGTTTTCAGCCAAAGTGTTTGTTTTGTGTCTACTCTGTCCATTTACGCAACTCACTCTGTGTGCGTCCTTTTTCTCCTTCATGGCTTGGCTTACTATCCACTACACAACCGAAAAAGGAGCCTCTCCTATCTTTCACGACACTAACATATGAAATAAATATTAAAACGGCAATGACCTTTCTCTTGGTTCTATATATACTGTGTTATATAATAATTTACATAGACATCAACTTCCTAATAAATCCATACAAATTGTTTCTCCAATTCCTTATTTTGTTGTAGTTTTACACACTAAAAAAAGCTTGAAACCCAAATCAGTCACTGTCTGGACAAAGTTGTTATAGAAACTCGAAACAGGAACGGGCCACTAAAAGTAGAAATCATTCACGGACCCCATTTTTACCCTTTTCTTCATCTTGCAGAAAATAATTGGAGAAGAGAAACTGTTGAAGTTGGAAGATTTTTGTACATGTATGGTATAAAACAAATCACAATTAAAGGGACCCCTGAAAATTTCCGTTGTGGTTATCCATCACGGGTTACTACAAAACAAGATGTATATTTAATTACTGCACCACTCATATGCAAGTCTTTTCTACTTCTTCCACTCTATCAATAACAATCCTCCTCTCACACTAACATTTGCCTCTCATTTCATTTAGTCCTTGTAGCGTGTGCCTTCATTCTCTTTGTTAGAGAGGTTTTGAAGAACTTAGGGATGGCCTATTTATCTAATAACCACTACTCTGTTGTCCTCTGTTTCATATTTAGCTCTTTTTTGTTAGAATTCAAGCCAGTCTTGGCACAGAATTCTCCTGTTTTCGCTTGTGATATCACAGGCAATCCTGGGCTGGGGAATTTAACATTTTGTGATGCATCCTTGACGGTGGAAACCAGAGTGAATGATCTGGTGAAAAGATTGACATTGCCAGAAAAGATTGGATTCTTGGTGAGTGGTGCAGGTTCTGTGAGTAGGCTTGGGATACCAAAGTATGAATGGTGGTCTGAGGCCTTACATGGAGTTGCATATACTGGTCCAGGAGTACATTTCTCTAGTCTTGTTCCAGGTGCCACAAGCTTCCCTCAAGTCATTCTCACTTCTGCTTCTTTCAATGTCACCTTGTTTGAAACTATTGGAAAGGTAATCTCTGATTAGTTTTTGAGTAAGAATTGATTCCATATTTTCGAGCATTTACTTGATTTTTAGTTTAACATTCTGTGTTAGTAAGACTTTTTTTCACAATCATGTCATATATATAAGATATAAAATTCAGGTAACTGTTTATGATATATGAGGCTTATTACCTGTCACGATAGGCTAGCATGCTAAAAATTCTTTACGTTATCCGTATATTTTATATAAGTTAAATCTATAGTATTTTTATGAAATAAAGCTCCAATCGTCCTTATATATTTCTTTGGCCAGTAATGTTTTCCGAAGTCATAACTGTTTTTATCGTATTTTTGCAAGAAATTTTGTCCAAAGACTCTATTATTTTGCATTTCTTAAAGAATTCAAGATTCATTAAACCATTAGATTTATATTTGAATATTTTTTGAAAAAGGATGGAATTTCTTTTTATAAATGCTTAGAAAGCGATGTCCAATTCTAGATGTACGTTGCCGTCCACGCCCATTATTTCAATGCCATCCTTTTATTCCAGATTTTCTATTAAAAGCTTTAGCTGTATTTTTGGAAATTGACATATACGTTCGTCTGGTTTTATGGATTATATACACACACAACAACAACATATCCAGTATATTCCAACAAGTGGGGTCTGGGGAGGGTGAGTGTACGCAGTCCATACCACTACCTCAAAAATGAGATAGAGAGGTTGTTTTCAATAGACCCCGGCTCAAAATAAAGCAATCTAAGATAAGATAAGGGATAATAATAGGACAAGATACAATAGAAATTAAAATATTCAATAATACCAAAAGCAAGATAATCCATGTAATACACCAAAACATACAACATCCTAAACTCAGACTAATCTTCTACCCTAATTCGCCTCCTCCACAACTTCCTATCCAAGGTCATGTCCTAGGTAAGCTGAAGCTGCTCCATGTCATATCTAATCACCTCTCTCCAATATTACTTCGTTCTACCTCTACCTCACTTGAAACCATCTTTAGCCAACCTCTCACACTTCCGCACTAGGCATCCATGCTCCTCCTCATTATATGACCAAATTATCTCAACCTCACTTCCCTTATCTTGGTTTCCACCGAAGCCACTCCCATCCTATCTCAAATAGCCTCATTTCTAATCCTATCTTTCCTAGTACACTCACACATCCATTGAAGCATTCTCATCTCTGCCATATTCATCTAATCTTCTAGATGTGAGTCTTCTTAATAGGCCAACACTCCGCTCCATACAACAAAGCCGGTCTAACCAAAACTCTGTAGAACTTTATTTTAAGTTTGGGAGGTACCTTTGTGTCACACAAGACACTGGAGGCGAGCCTCCATTTCATCCACTCTACCCCAATTCGATGAGTGACATGCTCGTCAATCTCTCCATTCTCCTAAATCATCGACCCCAGATAATTGAATTTATCTCTCATATTGATAGAATGAGTGTCAAGCTTAACAACCACATCGAACTCATGAGACACCTCACTGAACTAACAATCCAAATATTCCGTCTTAGACCTACTCAACCTAAACCCTTTAGACTCAAGAGTTTGCCTTCAAACCTTCAATTTAGCATTAAATCCACTATATGTCTCATCAATCAAGATTACATCATCCGCGAAAAGTAAATAATAAGGCACCTTATCCTGAATATATCGCATCAAAATATCTATCACCCTAGGAAAAAAGAAACGGACTAAGCATCGATCCTTGATGTAACCCCATCAAGACGAAAAAGTGCTCAGAGTTCCCTCCCCCAGTCTTAACCCGAGTTTTGGCTTTGTCGTACATATCCTTAATCGCCCTAACATATACTATAGGTACACTTCTACCCTCTAAACACCTCCAAAGAACCTCCCTGGGAACTTTATCATAAGCCTTCTCTAAGTCGATAAACACCATATGCAAATCCTTCTTCCTTTCCCTCAACTCTACCACCTTTCCCCAAATCTTTATAGTGTGACTCAATAACTTGATACCTCTATAATTGTTGCAATCCTGAATGTCACCCTTATTCTTATACAATAGAATTATTTTACTCTATCTCTAAGCTTCAAGCATTTTTACCGTCTTGAAAATTATGTTAAACAACTAAGTCAACCACTCCATACATTCCCCTCTTATGCACTTCCAAAAATCCACTGAAATCTCATTTGACCCCATCGCTCTAGCTTTACGCAGCCTATGAATAGCCCCTTAACCTCTTCAACCTTAATGCACCTACAATAACCATAATCGTGAAATCTCTTGGGATGGTCCAAATCCACAATACAATGCTAGTATCCCTTCCTTCGTTCAGGAGCTTATGAAAGTAACACGACCATTTCTTTCTATTATGACCCTCCTCTACCAAAACTTTGCCATCCACATCCTTAATACACTTTACCTGATCTATTTCCCGAGCCCTCCTCTCCCTAAACTTGGAGAGCTTGTACAACTTTTTATCCCCACTTTTGCTATTAACGTTGTGTATAAACTCTCAAAAGTAGCATCATTAGCCCCCATAACCACTAACTTCTCCTCTCATCTAGCAATCTTATGCTCTTCCTTATTCTTTCGTTTATCTTTTTCATCCTTACTCTCTGCCAACTTTGCATACACTCTCTTCTTGGCCTCCACTTTCCCATTCACCATTATGTTCCACCACCAGTCCTCTTGGTGTTTTCCCAAACGACCTCTCGAGACCCCCAACACCTATCTAGTTGTATTCCTCATGCAATTGGCAGTCTTATCCCACATACTATCTACATCCCCTCTACTTCCCCAAGTCTTCCTCCCTATCAACTTATCCCCTATACTCAGTGAATTGGCCAAAGTCAGACTGCCTTATCTAATCCTCAGTTGATCCTCTGTACCTCTCCTTCTCCGCTCCTTTAGGATCTCCAAGTCCATCACCAAAAGCCTATACTGGATCGAAAGACTCACGACGATAAGACCTTACAATCTTTACACATATCCCTATCTCCTTTTCTAAGAAGCAAAAAGTCGATCTGAGTCTTAGCCACCAAACTACAAAAGGTAATCAAGTGAAATTCCTTCTTGGAAAAGTTCAAATTAACTACCACTAATCAAAATACCCAAGCAAAATCCTGAAGTGCCACTCCTTCATCCTTTCTTACATTGAACCCATATCCTTCATGCACATTATCATAACCCTTGGAAAAAGACTTTATATACCCGTTGAAATCCCCTCAATTTTAGTATCCCTTCCTTCATTCAGGAGCTTATAAAAGTAAGATGACCATTTCTTTCTATTACAACCTTCCTCTACCAAAACTTTGTCATCCACATCCTTAATATACTTCACCAGATCCAGGTCCCGAACTCTCCTCTCCCTAAACTTGGAGAGTTTTTACAACTTTTTATCCCCACTTTTGCTATCTAACGTTGTGTATAAACTCTCGAAAGCAGTATCCTTAGCCCTCGTGACCACTAACTTCTCCTCTCGTCTAGAAATCGTACACTCTTCCTTATTCTTCCGTTTATCTTCTTCATCTTTACTCTCTGCCAACTTTGCATACGCTCTCTTCTTGGCCTCCACTTTCCCATTCACCTTTATGTTCCACCACCAGTCCTCTTGGTGCTTTCCCAAATGACCTCTCGAGACCCCTAACACTTCTCTAGTTGTATCCCTGATACAATTGACAGTCTCATCCCACATACTATCTACATCCCCTCTACTTACCCAAGTCTTCCTCCCCATCGACTTATCCCCTATACTCAGTGAATTGGTCAAAGTCAAACTGCCCCATTTAATCCTCAGTTGATCCTCCATACCTATCCTCTTCCGCTCCTTTAAGATCTTCAAGTCCATCACCAAAAGCCTATACTGGGTCGAAAGACTCACGATGGTAAGACTTTACAATCCTTAAACATACCCCTATCTCCTTTTCTAAGAAGTGAGAAATCGATCTGAGTCTTAGCCACTGAACTACAGAAGGTAATCAAGTGAACTTCCTTTTTGGAAAAGTGTAAATTAACTACCACCAATCAAAATACCCGAGCAAAATCCTGAAGTGCCACTCCTTCATCCTTCCTTACACCGAACCCATATCCTTCATGCACGTTATCATAACCCTTGGAAGAAGACCCTATGTGCCTGCTGAAATCCCCTCCTATGAAAAACTTCTCATTACTGGGGACACTCCTCACCATCTCGTCCGAATCCTCCCAAAATCTCTTTTTTTTTCTTATTATCCAAGCCTACATGTGGTGCATACGCACTAATAATATTCCAAGAAGACCCTCCAATAACTAGCTTAATCGATATCATCCTATTGTTGATCCTCTTAACCTCTACCACTTTCTTTCTAATCTTATCATCTACTAAAATACTTACACCATTCCTGTTCCTCACACTTTCTGAGTACCATAACTTATAACCATCGACTACCCTCGCCTTAGAACCTACCCATTTGGTTTCTTGAAAACAAGATATATTAATTTGTCTTTTCCTAAAAATTTTCACTAGCTCTAATGACTTCTAAGATAAAGATCCTATGTTCCACGACCTTACTCTCAACCTATAGTTATCCTTAGCCCCTTTACCCTTCCTGCCCCCTGCCCCTGCCCCCACCCTAGTCCACGACCCCATCCTCGACCGGCCCAAGCCTCGCCCGAAGATATGACCCTTCACCAACACCATCAACTACAGCCACCAGAAGCAACACCGATCAATAACACTAAGAGCACAAACTTAGACGACAATGCAAACCAAAAAAGTACTATCAAGTCCACACTTCAGAACTACTAAGAACAACACAAAAGGTCAAAACACAACTAGAATTAACAAGTAAAATACTACTATGAAATACAAAAATCAACAAATATATCGTCATTCACAATTAAGATAGTTAGCCAAGACGTGAAGAATATATATACATATATATATATATATTAGAAGGACGCCCTCAACATGACTAATTAAAGCCATTTACACAGACGGTTGAGGGTATTATAGTCATTAAAATAATTTACAAGATCATGTTGTTGACATGGATTATCTTTTCTGTTTTCTAAATTTGAACTTTACAACAACTTCCAAAAAATGTCCACCCTTTCTCATTTAAATTACAAATCATGCCCTTCAAAAATACCTATCCTTTCCTATTTAAGTTAGAAATCATGAAGAAATGTCATTGAATATAGTGGAACACGTTGAAACTTTTCTAATCTAACATAAATTAAGTAATTTAAAAAAAACATAATTTATATTAATTAATTATAATTAAAATTTAAATAATTTTATGTATTTCTTTTAATTTTATACTAAAATAATATATAAAAGATATTTTTTTACCTTATTTATTTTAGAAATTTAAAAAATATTTATTCTTTTCTTCTAATATTAACCTTGCAATTATTTAGTAACTATATCAAATTCTAAATGTCAAATTTAAGTTTTCAAACACATTAGTGAAATTAATTTAGTAAAATAATTTTTAAATAAATATTTTTAGGATATGTGTCAAGTCAATATGAACCACGTAAAAAAGATGGAGATATATTTAATAAGTTGAAATAAATTGCTAATAAGATTTTACCATCGCTTGATCAATTATATATTAATAAATTTGGTTAACATTAAAAGAATATGAACTTACGATATGTTTAATTTCTTTTTAATAATTAAGATGACTTTACCAAAAAAAAAAGAAAAAAAGAAAAGAGCAAGAACATAAAAACATATACTTCATTCATTTTTTAGATTTATATGATGGACTTTGAATAAAAATATACTTCTTTCGTTTAAATTTATATGAAACGGTTTGATTAAATATTGGCATACATTTTCTTTTTTCACTTTTTCAAATATTAGAGAATTTTACGTGAAAAGAAATTTTTTTGTAAATTACATATTTGAGTCAATAAATGTAGGTTTTTTTTTTTTTTCCGGTAAACCAGAATGCATTAATTAATTAAAATGTTTAGTACAATTAGCCTTAATCTGGCACAAAAATATACATGAAAGGAGTTGAGAACTGATGTCCCTACTATTACATACATTTCTGTTGTAACATGTTCCAGCAAGGTATTCCCAAAAAACCACTCCTACAAAAGCTGGTGGAGTAACATATACATGAGTTTTGCCAAAAAAAATCTAGTAAGCCACCTTTTTTGCCATCAAGTCAGCCACCTTATTTTGTTCCTCATAGCTATGTTGGACTGATGGACCACCCAAGTTCCTTAGCAGTGACCCGCATTCAACAATAGCTGAATCATATAATAAATTGTCACTTAGAAGCATTTAAATGACATCTTGGGAGTCAATGCAAATTTTCAGGGGTCGGAGATTGTGTTCTAAGACAATCTTAAGGTCTTCTTTCAGGGCTTTCAATATACACTATCTTGATCAAACAATATCTTTAAAATTTAGTTCTTTTTTAAATATAAATAAATATTTTTTAAGAATTGAAAGACTAATGTCCCTTAAAATTAAATAAAAAATAAAAATAAAACTTTTTAGTAAGAACATTTTTTCCATATTATATTCTTTCATAATTTAAAGTTAAGAATTTAATAAAAAAATCAATAGATTATGTATTTGTTTGAACCAAAATTAGACCGGATATTTTCATCATAATATTTGTTACTTTGACAAAACTATATTAACATTTTTATTTTTCATAATATTGGCCTCGTGCTAATACGGATCATTTCTTTCTCTCTCTATATATATGCCTAGATGTTGTCATACGTTAAGTTGATTTCCACAAAAAAAAAATAAAAAAATTAGACGTATTATTCGTCTTTGTAGAGTAGGTAGCCATTTTTAGTTGAAGGAATTTAATCATCAGAGCTTGTTTCCTTAATAATAAACAAAATATGAGATGAGACGCATGCATTGTGCAAATACGTAAATGTTAGAATGATTCAAGCTTGCAATGTAGTTTTCTTAACTCTTAAATCAGGTTAAATTTCATTAGCTTGTGAATTTTTGTTAACATCGAGGATAGTATTATTTGGTGGTAGCTTCTTGTTATGGTTATTTTCGGTTTTTGTGATAGTAGTTATTGCTTCTTGTTTCTTATATTACGTCATTTTCTAAACTGGTTTGTCTTGATCGGGGTATATTGAAAACAACCTCTTTACTTCACCTCTGAGGTAGTGATATGGACTATGTACACTCTATCTTTCTCAGACCCTATTGCTTTTCGAATTTAATAAAATCTGAATTTTACAACATAAACTTCAAACACATATTCAAACTAAAGTATGAACAATCAAATAGATCTGTAACTCTGTATTCACAACTTTGAACTTTTAATAATAAGTTCAACCCAACTTATGAACAGCCATAAAATAAATAAAATAAGAAAATCAAACGCTTAGAAAGAGATGGAGATAGGAAGATTCAAGACCATCAAATTCAATGTCTGTCCTTAAGGAAATTATTTTTCTCAAATATCCGAAATTATGGAATGTATCCTCCCAGAATAAAATTAATTACTTTGACCGAATAGCGGTACCTCAAACTCTGTCAAACTATGAATACGCTCAACGGTAGCAAATTATACCAGAGTTTTTCAAGAAACGAGAGGATTTTTTTCTTCAAAATTCCATGTTTGTACCTGAGGAAAAAATCACGTATTTATAGCATAAAGGTGTTGTTTTATGAAGAGAAGCAATAGTTCAGAAAGGTGAACCTCTTCATAAAGGTGCAACTCGTCGGAAAAGGTGCAACTTTTCGATAAAGTCACAACCCATTAGAAAGGTCATATCATCCAAAGTGAAAATGTGCCTATTAAAATTGCATCCTCTCTTGATGTCATTTTGAAAAAATACCTATTCATTTTCATCCACATCTTTTAAAAATCTAACAATCCCCTATACGAATGAGAAATGACTATTTCATCAAAAAAATGTAAGGACAAATATGTGATCTACAAGGAAAGACTAATTGCATCTGGATAAGTAGGTTTCTCTTTGAACTTTTCGTAGTGAACCTGTATCGGATGCACTTGTTCAATCATTCTATGAAATATATTTGAACAGTCGAACTTTAATGAACATCTAGACTACACAAATCACACAACCAGCCTTTTGCTATTTGTGATTCTCATGATTTTATTCGTTTCAGTCAATAACACTTTCTGGTTTCATGAAAGCGTGGAGAATAGGATTTTACTATAATTCTCCTTGAAGCGGCTTCCACTCCACCCTCACATAGGTGATTCCTAAATATTTAATCTTCTAGATCAAACTATTTGGTCAAACCTGCCAAAATTAGAAACCATTAAAAAGTTTTAAACCATAAGTCTTATCCTTGTTTCCTGAACATTTTCTTCATCATGAGAATGGGGTATACTGATAATGTTGAAGTGTCAGTCACAACTTTATTTGATCTCTTTAAACCTAGCTCTTGGGATCTCCAGTCTGCTCAGTAGAGTTACTACTGTGATGACTTATCCTAAGTCGTAAACTCATTTCGTTCAATGATCTCTCAACTCCTTCTCTAGTTAAGATTTTTGTTAATGAATCTAACACATTATCCTTTGACCTCAAATAATCAATTGTGATAATTTTATTAGTGAGTATATCTCTAATAATATTATGTCTCCATCTTATATGAAGATATTTAGCGTTATACATCATGGTCCTTGCCCTACCTATCGTAGCTTTGACTATCACGGTGTATGTATACAAGTGCCAAAGGTTTAGTCCTATAAGGAATATTTTTCAAGAAATTACGAAGCGATTCAGTTTCTTCACCGACTTTATCTAATGCAATAAATTCAAATTTCATTATAGAGCGAGCAATTCATATCAGTTTAGATGATTTCCAAGAGACTGCCCCTCTACCTAGAGTAATTATATATCCACTTGTGGATTTTACTTTATTTGATTTGGTGATTCAATTTACATCACCATATTCTTCAATTACTGCAGAATATTTGTTATAATGCAAAGCATAGTCTTGAGTATGTTTTAGATATCCCAAAACTCTTTTCATTGTCATTTAATGAGTTTGATGGGGATTACTCGTATACTGACTCAATTTAGTAATAACACATGCTATGTCTGGTCGCGTACAAATCATGATATTCATCAAACTTCTCAACACTCTGCATACTCTATTTTGAAATCATATCTCTGTAAAAGGAGATTCATACTCTTCGCCCCTATTACTTCTTATCATTTTAATCTTCTCATCAAATTGATCTTCAACTTCAATTTTATACTGCCAAAATGCTTCTATTACTTTATCCTTACTATTCATCAAATAAACATAACAATATCTTGTGCAATCGTCAATAAAAGTTATAAAATACTTTTTTCCCACGAGATGACATTGACTTCATAGCACAAATATATATATGTGAATTAAGTCTAAGGGATTAAAAATTCTTTTGAACTTACTTATACGGATGCTTAGCATACTTCGATTCAACACTTATTTGACACTTAGATTTATTACACTCCAAGTTAGGCAATACTTCAAAACTAATCAATTTTGCAAGGTTTTATAATTGATATATCCTAATCAACTATGCCACAAATCATTTAACTCAAGCAAGTAAGAAGAAGCCTCAACCTTATTCATTTCAACAGTCGTTATATCAAGTTTTAAAAGGACTTCATTGAGGTAGCCCCATCCTACCTATATTTCATTCTTATTTATTACAACTTTCTCCAAAATAAATACACACTTAAACTCATTTTTAAGAAGTGTTATCGACACTAAGTTTGTCATGACCCAAACCGAGGCCCTGACTGGGACTGACATCCCGATTCAGGAAAGCCCGAGAGCCCTCTAACTTGTAATCATAGGCATAATTCATCTATTATCATAATGCAGAAGTAAACCATAAATATGGTGCTACTATTATTTCAACATAACAATGCAAAAAGTAAGTTCAGAAAGACTCAAAACCATCTAGAAAACAAGTCTGTGAAATCTCTACTAAAACTAAAAGCAAGAATTTGTTTGAAACCGGGACAAGTCCCCCAGTCATGCCATGAACTAAAACTAAATGAAAAAATCACATTGAACAAGGCCTTCTGAAATAAGGGAGGCTCACCAAATTCAGATGCCTGACACTGATCTACTGCTTAGAGGGACTGCGGGACTGAGCCTCAGATCATGAAATATAGGGGGTCAATACACAATATACTGGTACGTAGAACAATCTAAAAACAAAATACCGATATAAAATATAAGTGAGATCACTTCATAAAAAAATGTCATGGTAAAACATCTAGAAATACATGGACATAATTAATAGGCTTCAAAACATATGCTTAAATCTCAACTTGACTTTTAGTCTTACTTCTAAGCTAGATGGTATACCCTATAGATCTGAAAAATATCCCACGAGCTGTATGGGATTCACTATTAACCCGGTGGCGAAGCCCCCAGCCCAAGTCTACCGCAAAGGTTAGAGTATTTGAATCTGATACGCCACATCGTCGTTGCTAATACGAAATCGAACTATAAAAACTAAAGACGATATGAAAAAGTAAAGATAATCGATAAGATAGATAATTAGACACAAGAAAAGAAGTAACCAAGAACAAAAGAGTATGTCAAACTCCACTACCCTTAGTTACAATCTAACCGATCACCTAATTCCTATGGTGACAAACAGGGGGATGAATGTCCTCTAAACTAACGTTTGTAAACCAAAGTTCAACAAAAGTTTTTCAATACTCTCACTCAATTGGGAAACATTCATTAATAATTAAGAAAAACTAAAAGAATGAGCTAGCCTAAAAAATATTTATAGTTTAGGCTAATTATTATAGTTTTAGGGCCCAAAAGTGACTCAATTGCAAGAAAAGACCCACTAGGGGCTGTTTTGATCCACTCTTGAAATGCTAGAGCGGATGAAAAGCGAATCCAAAGTGCCTTGGGAGTAATTCCTTTCCAAGGGGATTTCTAGCCCCATTTTCCCTTTGCTTGCCTCCTCAAACAATCCTTGGACCAATATGAGTGCGATCATCAACAAATAACACCCTCTTGATGGTAAGGAGGCTTCTTCAAGTACCTCCCGCTTCATGAACATTTCTTGGATTCCTTGAAGCTCCCGGGCTTGACTTCTAGTGAATGGCTTGGAGATAATTTGGATTATATCATCCTCTCCATCATGAGAAGAATTTGACCTCAAATTCAAAGGGTGATCATCTTCTATCATGTCAAAAGAGTGAAAGATAACACATATTAAAGGTATTATGTTCTTGATATTCCGAAGGAAGGTCAATGTTATGGGCATTCTCGTTTATCCTTTCAAGTACTTGAAATGGACCATCACCTTGGGGCATCAATTTGGATTTATTTGGCTTGAAAACCTATCCTTCCGAAGGTGCACTCACACCCAATCACCCGGTTTAAGAACAAGTCGCTTTCTTCACTTGTTTACTCTTTTGGCCCCTTCTTGATTCTTCTTCTCAAGGTGAATTCTTACCTTCTTATACAACTTATTCATGGTTTCCTCCATCTTGTCTCCATCTAAGCTTATCACAACATCACTAGGCAAAAAAGTGAGATCTAAAAGGGTAAGGGGTCTAAAACCATAAACACATTAAAAGGGAGTCATACCAATAGTCGAATGGATAACACAATTATAAGAAAATTCGATTAGAGGTAGATGGTCCTCCTAAGAGGCCATTTCTCTTTTAACTAAGTTGCGCAAAATAGAACCCAAGGTTCTATTTACCACCTTTATTTTCCCATCCGTCTATAGGTGGAAAGATGTTGAGAAAAGTAATTTGGTGCCAAGCCTACCCCATAATGTCCTCCAAAAGTGACTAAGGAACTTAGAGTCCCTATCACTAACAATGGTCCGAGGAATTCCATGTATTTTGACAACATGCTCAACAAACAAATAAGCCACATTAGCAACATCATCAATTTTATGACATGGAATGAAATGGGTCATTTTTGAGAACCTATCAAGCATAACAAAAATGCAATCTCTACCCCTCCTTGTCCTAGGCAATCCCAAAACAAAATCCATAGAGATGTCAAGACATGGGCGTTGAGGAGTAGGTAGTGGAGTATATAATCCTTGAGGGAAAAGGTGAAATTTTTCACATCTACAATCCATGCATAGGCCATAAATTCTAGCAATATCTTGACACATCTTAGGCCAATAGAATTGTACCTCTAGGATTTCAAGGGTCTTGTCAATTCCAAAGTGACCCATCATACCCCCATCATGTGCCTCTCTTACAAACAATTATGTCCATGAGCTAGAGGGCACACTCAACTTTTTTTCTTTGAACAAGAAACCATCAAACTTGGAGTAAGGCATAGAAGCACTATCCCTTTCCGACCATTCTCTACACCATGTCTCACAATCTTGATAGATTTGAGAAAATGTGGGATCCTGATCAGGGTACATTGTCTTTAGACTCTCAAATTCCATCAATTTAGAAGACAATGTAGAGATAAGCACATGCTTCCTAGACAATGCATAGGCTACCACATTTTTCTTTCCCTTTTTATATTGAATTACATAAGGAAAAACCTCTAGGAGAGCAATCCACTTGACATGTGTTTTATTGAGTTTATATCGAGCCCGAAAATGTTTCAAGGACTCATGATCAGTTCAAATCACAAACTCCTTGGGTCACAAATAATGTTGTCAATTACCCAAGGCTCTAATCATGGCGTATAACTCTAGATCATAGGTATAATAATTTAGAGTTGCGCTCTTGAGCTTTTCACTAAAATAGGCAATAGGTTTATGATCTTGCATTAAGACGACACCTATTCCTACCTTACTTTCATCACATTCAATCTCAAACATCTTATCAAAATTGGGTAATTGCAATAAGGGGGTGGAGCTAAGCATAGCCTTCAAAGCTTCAAATGCATTGGCTTGCTCATCGCCCTACTTAAAAGGTTTATCCTTATGGATCACCTCAGTCAAGGGAGCGGCAATGGTACTAAATCCTTTGACAAATTGACTATAAAAATTATCCAACCCATGGAAGCTTCTTACTTCACCAGTGGATTTCAGAGTTGGCCAATTCTTGATGGAATCTATCTTAGATTCATCCTCCTCGACTCCTCTCGAGCTCACAACAAATCCCAAGAAAATAACTTCATTCATACTTCTTAATAGGAAATATAAGGATTTACTTTTATGAGCTACAACTCCCAGAAAACAGTCAAAGAGTAACATATCAAAAACATTAATTCCTGCATGTAAAAATGACCCTATAGTGTTAAGTAGGTTCAACTGAACTCAGTATTTTTAGTGCACATCATATGTGTGCGTGTGAAATACCCTTAAAAGTGGCATAAATAAAGTACTGAACCCCTATTTTCAAGAAACTCTAAATTTTGAACGAATCATTTTAAATATTGAATCCGCCTCTACTTACAGGTTGTGTCCACCGAGGCTAGGGCAATGTATAATGTCGGTTTAGCAGGTTTGACATATTGGTCTCCCAATGTCAATATTTTTCGCGATCCCAGGTGGGGAAGAGGCCAAGAAACTCCAGGAGAAGATCCAACACTCACCAGCAAGTATGGTGCAGCCTATGTCAGAGGCTTGCAACAAACAGATGACGGTAATAAAGATAAGCTCAAGGTTGCTGCCTGCTGTAAGCATTATACAGCTTATGATGTTGATAACTGGAAAGGAATCCAACGATACAATTTCAATGCTGTGGTAAGTTTCACTTTTTCTTCTATTTCACTTTAAATGTTTTAGTCATTTTGACCATTTCTTTTGGTCAATTTTCACTTCTATACACTAACATATAACCTGTTACAAGAAATTAAGTTACATTATCAGTGTATATAAGTTCAATTTATTTTAGTATAATAAGATAAGATGGTTGCTTTTGTGAGTAGGTAACACAACAAGATTTAGATGATACATTTCAACCCCCATTCAAGAGTTGTGTACTTGAAGGAAATGTAGCCAGTGTGATGTGTTCATATAATAAAGTAAATGGCAAGCCAACCTGTGGTGATCCAGACCTTCTTGCTAGGATTATAAGGGGAGAATGGAAATTAAATGGGTATAATTTGATGCTTTCTTGATTTTTGCTATTCAAAGAATTATATGAATCAACGCACTTACATAAGTATGCTTAAAGCAGATACATAGTCACGGATTGTGATTCATTAGAAGTGATTTTTAATTCTCAACACTACACCAAAACACCAGAGGAGGCTGCAGCTTTGGGTCTAAATTCAGGTGCGCCATTTTCGACTCTTATGCCTGGTTATTTGGGGAATAATGCATTTCAAATCTAATAATCCTAACTCCTCTAAAATTGTTATTATACTATCACTAGATGTCAAATTATCATTTTATACTCCAAGTCTAGTCAACACTATAAAGTAAATTTGGACAAAGTGAGTACTTTTGAGAGCTTAGGCAATCAAAATGCATATTCTGCAATATTGACCTCTACCTCAAGGTTTTATCTATGTATTACAGTGTAAAGAATCTGTTAAATATTTTTTATGTTACAGGGGTGGACCTGAATTGTGGATCTTGGCTGAGAAATTATACTCAAGGTGCTTTTAACCAAAAACTTGTGAATGAATCCGTTATTGATAGAGCTATCTCAAACAATTTTGCTACACTAATGAGACTTGGATTCTTTGATGGCAATCCAAGAAACCACATTTATGGAAACCTTGGCCCTAAAGATGTCTGCACCCCAGAAAACCAAGAGCTTGCTCGTCAAGCTGCAAGACAAGGAATAGTCTTGCTGAAAAATACTGCAGGATCGTTACCTTTAATTCCCACTGCCATCAAATCCTTAGCAGTCATTGGTCCTAATGCTAATGTGACCAAAACCATGATAGGCAATTATGAAGGTACATTTGAATCATCTTTCAGAACCGTTATATATGGTTATTACTTAATGCTTTATTTACCAAGATTTCATATCAGACTTGGTTTTCTTAATCAATTCTGGCTTATGCAGGCACTCCATGCAAGTACACAACTCCCTTGCATGGCCTAACAGCCTCTGTTGCCACAATCTATAAGCCTGGATGTGCTGATGTGTCTTGCAGCAGTGCCCAAATTGATGATGCTAAGCAAATAGCATCCACAGCTGATGCTGTGGTCTTAATAATGGGATCTGATCAATCGATTGAAAGAGAAAGCCTGGACAGAATTAATATAACTCTTCCAGGACAGCAATCAGTTCTAGTAGCAGAGGTTGCTAAAGTTGCCAAGGGACCTGTAATCCTTGTTATTATGTCTGGAGGTGGCATGGACGTACAATTTGCTGTCGACAATCCTAAGATAACAAGCATTCTTTGGGTTGGTTTCCCTGGAGAGGCTGGTGGTGCTGCCTTAGCAGATGTCATCTTTGGATATTACAACCCAAGTTTGTCTCTCATTTTAATTTCCAACAAGCATCAAATTATGATCTTGGTCTTTCCTATATATAACTCATTTCCATGACAAAGTGCCTTATAGTTTTCATGGTATCTTGCAGGTGGAAGGCTCCCAATGACATGGTATCCACAATCATATGTAGATGTTGTTCCAATGACTGTTATGAACATGAGGCCAGATCCCGCCACCAACTACCCCGGCAGGACTTATAGGTTCTATACCGGTCCAACTGTTTTCACATTTGGTCATGGATTAAGCTACTCTCAGTTCAACCACCACCTAGATAAAGCCCCGAAATTTGTCTCCATTCCTCTTGAGGCAAAACATACTTGTCGTTTGACAAAGTGCAAGTCTATCGATGCGGTTGAGCAAAGATGCAGCAATTTGAGATTTGACATTCATCTTACAGTAAAAAATGTAGGGAATATAAGTGGAAGTCATACAGTTCTCTTATTCACTTCACCACCCTCAGCCCATAATGCACCTAAGAAGCATTTGTTGGGGTTCGAGAAAGTCCATTTGACACCACAAGGAGAAAGGGTTGTTAAGTTCAATGTAGATGTTTGCAAGCATTTGAGTGTACATGATGGGCTTGGAAACAGGAAAGTAGCATTAGGACCACATGTTCTTCATATAGGGGATTTGAAGCATTTCTTGACTGTGAGGATTTGAGCAACTTTTCAACATAGACTTCTTCTCATTTCTCTCAAAAGAGGGAGGAAGTATCACAAGATGAAGAAAGAATCCAAATTCCGAATATGTTGAGATAACTGTAACAATTTTCTTCTTTTTTCGCTTAATTGTCCATTTTAGGTAGATGACATCTCAGAAGTAGGGGTGAGGTCTGTGTACACCTACTCTCCCCAAAGTCCATTTGTACAAATACATTAACTATATTGTTGTTGTTCATCTTAGCTAGAATAATCGAGCTCTTGAAGTGAAATGAGGGTTCTTTGCATAATTTTATATCGTATTATATCTACAAATTCTTTATATATATCTAAGTATTTGTCTGCCAAGGTTTATTTGCTTAAAAAACTATTTTGGGTTTAAGTAAAACAAATTACAGAAAGATGTGATTATTTTTAGCACTAGCTCGCGGTGCGACTTCATAAAAAGCAATCAAAGAGAAGATTGAAGAGAATGAAATGCATGTAGTGGTTAGTGTAGCGGTTCCTTCTTTTCCTAGAAAACGTCCGAAACAACCTGCTACAAAACTACCGAGCAGGGGTAAGAATACGATAAGCAGATACACAATTTTGATTGTAATCAGACAACCAAAAATCAGACAATGACAGAGCGACATACCGTAAAAAGTAAGAAATAGGAACGAAGAACGAAACTTTACGATTTTTGGGTCTCTTTTCACAACTTTTTATTTTCTGCAACTTCAACAACAGACTTATAGAGAAGTACGTTAATGGAGGTTGTTTGTGAAATTTTTCCGGCAACCAATGGCCATAACACAAATACGACTTTCTTTTTTTTGCTTATTTTTGGAATTTTGTCAATGAAAGTTAATAATTGTTGAATTTATTGCTAACTTTTATTGCTTAATGATTAATGATTTAATAGCCATGTTTTCTAAGGAAAACAGCATTTTCCTTATCTGCAACTACGTCAACGTGATTTAAGGCTTAAAAATAGGAGTTGTGTGTTATGTATCAGAAAAAAAAACTTGTTTAGAGATTTAGAAGAGATTTTCGTAATTACTTTAGTGAGATGAGATTTTAAGCAATATAGGATACTTAACGTGTTGTTTTATCTAATTTATCCTTATTTTTAATTACTTAAATCATGAATGAATAAATAATTAGTGTTAAAAGAGGAGTTTACGTGTCAGACTTGATTTCCTTATTATTCCCTCCTTTATGTCTCTGCTGTCCCAATTCACTGTATTATATATAGATATATATATAAGAAACTCCTTTATTAAAAGTTAAATTAAAGAAAACACCTTTATCACAAAAAAAAAAAATATTTTTTTGATTAAATGTTTAATTGTACTATATAAGCCAAATTCATATAATTTGTATTTTTGATAGTGAGTTTTCATTAATTGAATAATAATGCATTAAAAGTAATATTTGCAAAAGGATTGCTATAAATTTCATTGGTTCCAATCTTCTGATATTTCAGCATTTATTAAATTTGTTCTTTAAACTACTAACGGAAAAAGTTGTACAATCTTTTCATATTTTTTATGGCTCTATATATATTGAAAAAACTATACTACACAATTACAAATAACTTCATTGATCATTTTCTCTTCAGTTGGTCAGAAATTCTCGATTTATTTGATAAGAACTATCTGCTTATTTTGGGAGTTTTGCTCAATAGAAGGTAAATTCCTTTTTCTTTTATTTTGTGCCATTTGAGTTATCTATAACCAATTCTTTAATCCATCCTAAAATTTGAAGTAAATTATTAGTTGTGTGTTTGTTAATTTCTTAAAAATACAAAAATTTATAACTATATAACTTTTACACCTTAAATTGCGCGGTTAATACAATTCTTCAAGTGAATTTTTTTTTTTTTTTTTAAGGGAGATAGACTTTACGTGCTTATATTTTAGCTATTTTCTTTTTCTATTTTCTTGAAATTTGATAATAAACTTTTGTTGATCATTGTAGACATCAAAATTTTGTGTGATTAAGACTAGTCCAATCTTGTTAGGATAATTGAAGGCTATTCTACCCTAAACACTAAATCACCTTTATTTAAAGGGTAACCTATTCCCTTGAATGGACATCTCGAATATCCTACAAACATTTGGGTATTCACAAAGAGATCATCCGACGTTATAGAAAATATGCTACTAGTGGCCCTCGTATCATAGAGAAATTAAAAGATAGAGAGGAACATATTTGTACTTATATTCATCAATAACATTTCTGTATCATTATATTTTATTTGTGATTCCAGTTATTTTATATCACATTAAAATTTGTTGCAAATAAATTGACATATTTAGTGGGATCAAATTTGTCTTTCATCTCTTTGCTCACAAATCAAATATGCAAATATGCAATTTTGTCCTTCAGTTTCGAGAAATATAGTGGCCCTCGAGTCACAGAGAATTTCAAAGAGGAATTAAGGGAGGAATAAAATTGTACCCACAGTTACCAATAAAATCTTTGTTTACTCATATTTTATTTGTGATTTCAGTTATTTTCTATCACATTAAAATTTGTTGCCAAGATATCTTTTATCAATAAAATTATGTTTCGACAAAAATAAAAATTGTCCTACTTGGCGTGTCAGAATTTGTAGACAATAACATGCGCACCGAGAAAATAATAATCAAAACAGAAGAATATAGCAATAATTGTAGCACTTAATTTCAATATGAGTATTACAATCTCTATGAATTCTCTGATTCTTCTTTTTTGAATATAAATTTAAGGACCTTTAAGCCTGATCTTGAATTTCGTTGAACTTGATCTTGACTTATATTTGCGACACGATTCGAACTAGGGCCTTATCGTAATGGGCAATCTCAAGTCCAACAAGGACTGGGAACCACTACCGTTACCCAACCCAACCTCCTGACACATACCTTGAGACGGTAAAAATTCGAACATATAACAAGATAGTGTGTTTACCAATGTGGCGACTTTGGGATAAGTCTATATCCGAGACCAACCTAACCAAATCCACCACCCAATAACCAATCAAACCAATGCGATTACCATAAACCAAAACCAATTACAATGATCCAACATGATACAAGACAGCCCAAGAACACAAGAAAACAAACACCAAAACAGTCCACTAGTTCAAGGAACTATGGACCTCTTCTGGTGACCCCTCCCGGATTCAAGAACACAACAAGAACACCATGTAATGAGGTGTTTAAAACCTAATTTCCAGAAGAAAACCAAACTATAATATGACAATAAAAATGAAGAACAAAAATATTACAACTACAATAACCAAACGGTTTGAACAACAACACAAACTACAAGATTAGGACAAGAAACAAAGATAGATAGTTAGACAAGTGTTGATGTAGTCTTAACAATTCAAGAGCATATTCAATCTTGGACATTTAACACTTCATACAAAAAACACCTAACTCTTACAATGATACAAGAGGGGCATCCACCTCTCAAAGCACCAAAGTCTCAAGCTTTGCAACACACAAGAGAATCCACCCTTATGCTATGCCCTAATTTCAGTTTTGAGAACTCTCTCTCACAAGAGTAGTGTCTTCAATATCAAGCATAAACTAATAAAATAAACCCTACAAGGTTCTATTTATACAACATTACAAATAATAAAGAAATGACAAAAGAGCCCTTTAGTGACTGGTCTTAAAAAAATCCTCAAAAGTGTCATGATCATGATCATACTTGTATTATCCTCTCCATCATGAGAGAAATTTGACCACAAATTCACGGGCTCGCCTTTTTTACAAAGGCACTTCACAATCTCCTTCTTCCAGCCACACATCTTTTCCATACTCTTCATTTTGCACTTTGGCTTCTTTTTGCTCTCCGTCTTGCGGTTTATCAACATTCTTAATTGATTCAATGACCACCTCTTCTCTAAGATAGTACAATCTACCCCCCCTTAGGATCATATTCCGCTGGTTTAGGGACTCACTAGCCTTTTGCCCCCACTTTTGACACTTGAAGCATTAAAACTCCTTGGGATTGGAAGTAGAATTCAATACCTTCATACCTTGGAGGATGTTTTTGGAAACCCTTAGTGGCCTCGGGTTGGGTAGCCATGAATGTGTTCTCTTTGAGCTCCCTCTCAACCTCTAAATCTGCGTGGAAGATTCCATCTGCGGTGTCGAATTTGTGAAGCGTCGTGCGAGTAGAGATATACTTGTTTAACCCAACCTTCAAGCACACAATGTCATGACTTACTTGCTCGCCTCGGTGGTTAAGTTTCAACATCCATTGTTGAAATTCATCATCGTAAGTCATGAAACTCTTGCTCCCTTACCTCAAATTATATAATTTGGCAAGAAGCTCATGCCTATAAGTCTCGGGCAAGTATCATTGCCGCATAAGGTTCTTCAACCGAAACCAAGGAGGAGGTTGTCCCCCAATCATCTCATTCCCAAACCGTTTAACATACACCCACCATGTATTAGCATACCCTTCGAAGTGAGTTATAGCATAGTAAATTTTATTTTCTTCGGTGAGATCATTAAGTTGGAAGATATTGTCACAAGACGACTCCTATGTAAGGTAGGCTTGAGGATCACTCTCACCTTTGAAAACGGGAAGGCTCACTTTGATGGAATTGAGACCTACATCTCAGTTTGGATGGCCATATCTCACCTCTCGGTCTAACTCCCCATGTCTACCCTTCATTCTTTATTCCCTCAAGTAAACATCATCATACGACCCATAAACACTATGTTGTTCTCCCTTACTATAGCCCTCAACATGGATGGGTCTATTTGGGTTAAGTGTAGCTTGTAGTGGTGGGATTGGATTTGGATAGTGAGGTCTTTGGTCAAGTGGAGTTTGGATGAGAGGGTTCGGTTTTGGTGGTGGTATTTGGGATCCAAGCCCTTCTTGTTGGACTTGGTGGAGTGGAGGATGGTTTGGTCTATCTTGTTCTTGGCTTCGGGAGTAGAGATTGGTTGGATTTGTGGAAATTGGTGGATATACATTTGGTGCATGGTCCTGGGAGTATTAGTTGGGGAATTATTTTGAGGTGTAGAAGGTCGACTCCTTTGGCTTTCCACACGTTCTAATCTCCCACTTATTGATGCCACATCGTATCTAATTTCTCAAGACCCGCATTCAACCTAGCCACATCTCGGGACATAGTTTCAAGGCGAGCCAAAATGAGATTGATGGCATTATTATCCATTGTTTGAGCATTTGAAGCCTCGGGTTCCATTGTGGTTATACCAAAAATAACCCTTCAAGTTACGGTCCAACAAGACACCCAATTAGTCCACAACGCCACACACAATAATACAATACAAATTTTACAAAACAAAACACACGTGAGTTTAAAACAACCTCCCACAATGAGATCCCACCTTTAGGTTTCTTCAAACTCAAGCTTAAGAATGGTGGATGGCTCAAATAACCTCTAATTTAGCTAAAATTCTAACCCTATACTCCTATAGTATTAGAGAACACAAATCTAATACTAAAAACACAAGAAAATCACAAAATCAAAAACTCAAAATTTGACCTAGGGTCAAAAACGGGTTTAGTTTTTTTTGGGGCGAGATTTTCGATTTTGACACTTATTTTTTGTTGGGATTTACAATTTATAGACTCTAATAGTGTTAGGGAACAAGGATCTAACACTATAAACACACAAAAAAACACAAAAATCAAGTTTTTTTGAAAGACCCTAAAAATGTGAACAATAACTTTTTTTCTTTTTCTTTCTTTTCACTTTTTTTTTATTTTCAAGATAACAATCCCAAGATTGATTTTGTTGGAACAAAATCAAACCTTGCTTTGATACCAAATAATACAAGACGGACCAAGAACACAAGAAAACAAACACCAAAACAGTCCACTAGTTGAAGGAACTATGGACCTCTTTTGGTGACCCCTCTCGGATTCAAGAACACCATGTAATGAGGTGTTTAACACCTAATTTGCAGCAGAAAACCAAACTATATCATGACAATAAAAATGAAAAACAACAATGTTACAACCACAATAACCAAACGGCTTGAACAACAACAACACAAACTACAAGATTAGGACAAGAAACAAAGATAGGTAGTTAGACAAGTGTTGATGTAGTCTTAAAAACCCAAGAGCATATTCACTCTTGGACCTTTAACACTTTATACAACAAACACCTAACTCTTATAATGACACAAGAGAGGCATCCACCTCTCAAAGCACCAAAGTCTCAAGCTTTGCAACACACAAGAGAATCCACCATTATGCTATGCCCTAATTTCAGTTTTGAGAACTCTCTCTCACAAGAGTAGTGTCTTCAATATCAAGCATAAACTAATAAAATAAACTCTACAAGGTTCTATTTATACAACATTACAAATGATAAAGAAATAACAAAAGAGCCCTTTAGTGACTAGTCTTCAAAAATACTCAAAAGTGTCATGATTATGATCATACTTGTATCACAACATATGCATATATATATATATATATATATATATATATATATATATAAAGCCTCTAGACCGATCAAAGAGTACCTAGTTGGGACATGCCCTCGACCATAGCTAAAAACCAAGATTAATAAATAAACCAAGATTCTTAAAATATACATAACATGAAATGGAGCCTTCTAAAAAGATGGAAGCTCACCACTTCAGTCCAAATGCTGATCCCAGATTTAATCACTATGTAGGAGGAGTAGAATGGCCTGTTCCTACATAGCATGAGTATATAGCCGCCCGAAAATGGGTTAGCGGGTGAACGCTAGCATGTACTCGGGATAAGGATAAAATAATGTCAACAAGTGAAAACCAAGTAAATCAACCATATGCATACAACCACACATATATATAACCATGTTGGAAAAGGAAACTGTGTTTAGCATGCATTTAATACCTTTACTTGAGCTGTGTAGTATAAGACGCCGCAGATTTTTCTAGTCGTTAAAGTTTTTTAAAGCATGATAAGAGAAACTTCACAATTAGAAAATTTGGCTAAGTGTTAGAACTTCATTATTTCACAAGCCTTCAAACTTTGATGAATTATTCAATGACTTCCCGACCTTTGTTTGGTGATTTTCAAGTTCATTCATGCTGGGGCAAGTCAATAGTACATCTTGGGTGAGTTCGGAATTCGTTTAGGAAATTTTTGGATTTTGAAATAGCAACACCATGCGATTTCCGTGTGACGCACACTCTAGTCCACCCCTGGGGGGTGCAGTAGAGCGTGCGGAGCATGCTTCATTTCGGCGCACTAGAGCATGCGACGTACACTCCAGTCCACCCCTAGGGGGTGAAATAGAGCATACAGAGCACTCTCCATTTTGGTGCACTGGAGCATACGATGCATGCTCCATAGCATGCTCCTGAAAATTTCAGCAGTCCAATTTCATGTTTCTAAGGGCAAAAGGGTCATTTCCCCATCCTACATAACCCCATAAACATGAGATTCAGCATTATTTCACCCAAAATATACTTTTTTTCTCTTAATTTCTCTCAAGAACAAGTTATGATTTTCAATTGAGGATTTAAATTCAAGAAATTTCACCGTCAATCTTTGTTGAATCAAGAACTAAGGTATGTTAGATGTTGATTCTTGGGTTCCTTCCACCCAAGAATTTTAAGAATCCTTTTCTAAATTCAAGATTATACATTTATGAGTTTTTCGTGATTTTGTGAATTGAAGTTCATGATCATGTTATTATTGAGTTATGATTCATGTTTTAGAATACAAGTTGCAAGCTTTAATCGTGATATGAGTTGAATTGCATTATGTCCATGTTAAACCCCTAAATTTGCAAGTTGGTTGATGTAATCATGATACTTAGGTATAGTATTTGTTGTATAACCAAAGCATGCTCCCCATATGTTTGATAGAATGCTTATGTGAAGGAAATAGTGTCATGACAATATGTTAAGTATGAAATCCCCAATTATGTGTCACGTAATGCATGCCAAGTGTTAGTCGAAAGGCCTTAGTGAAAATATTATGATATGTTGCATGTATTCTTATTCCTATGAATTCCTTATTGAATAAATTATGAGAAATTAGTATGTATACCTATACCTTTACATGTTTTAAGTTTTCCAAGTGTTTGAAGAAATGCTTTAGTGATTGTATGGTGAATAAAAGTCCATTGTCATGATTATTCAAGAATGGTTATGTTTTACCTTTATGCTTTTGAGTCCTGGAAATATTTATACCTGATAATTTAACTTTTTACTAGAGCTAGTGTCAGTCTCAAGATAATCTCAGTCGTGTCATGATCAGTAAACTTCAGATAGTTACAGAACTTAAGAAAGCTCACCATATCTCAGTGTCAGTCTAATCTAGCGCAGTCTTCAGTATAGATCTCAGAAAAACTCAGTAATCTCATGAACTCAGTTAGTAACAGAACTCAGTGGCATTCAGACAATTAGTAGAATTCAGAAGTATTCCGTCAGACAATGAAATCAAGTGAACTCAGTCAGATCAGTCAAGTATTAGAATCAGTAGTAGATTCAGCTCCGTCTAGTACAGTCTAAGAATTATTTCAGTGTCTTTCAGTTGCGAGTAGGAACTAGCACCGAGAGAGTGTAGGGATGAAACTTCCTCGTTAGAGAGGCAGAGTTATTAGTAATAGTCCCTGAACTCCAAAAATGCGTAGCCAATGCATGATAAGGAGTCATCCATTAGAATAAGGCTTGGCTACCTTCCAGGAGTCACCCGTTAGATTAGGCTTGACTTCCTGTTCAGGGTCACCCGTTAGAGAGGCTTGACCATAGCAGTATCTTTACCCGTGGCACGGTACTAACGCCCTTCCAGATGGGGTCACAGGTTGGGACCCACTAGTTCAGATTTGGGGCATGTCGGTTAAGTGAGAAATCCCACAGTCACAGCTTCAGTCTTAGTCTTCAGAGTAGAACTCAAAAATCAAGACTGTCAGATATAGTCACTCAGCTAAGTGAGGAACTTAGATAGTTCCACAGAGCCAGAGATCACCCACTAGATATGCTTGATCCCAAACTCCAGTCAGTTATTATCATCATTAGTAGATTCAAAGATCACTCATTAGATAGGCCTGATCTCAGATGCAATTATTCCTTATTGTTATTAGCAGATTCAGAGATCACCTGCTAGATAGGCCTGATCTCAAATATAGTCAATCATTATCGTTATGAGTAGATTCAGTTATTCAGTATCCCAGAGTTAGTGAACTCATATATCAGTACTAGTAGACTCAGTCATAGTAATTCAGTATTCAAAAACCAGTAGTCAGACCTCAGTATTCAGATTTATTGCGATTTTAGTTTTTGTTTGTGCATTCATGCGTATATTCCCATTCGGTACTCTCATGTTATTCAGTTAAGTAATGTTCATGCATAAGCCCTTGCATTTAGCCTTACCTCATCTAGCATACTGCTACATTCAAAGTACTGATGCATACTTTTCTTTTGCGCTATGGTGTCTTATACCATAGGTTCAGAAGCGCGAGATCCAGAGCACCCTTAGCAGTACAGTCTCAGTCAGCAGCACTAGACGTAGCAGTGAGTCCTCATCATTCGAGGATGCTTCTTATTTCAATATTACATTAGATTCAGTTTATTCTCAGTAGATGGAGTTAGTTGGGGACATGTCCCATCAACTCTATAGTTCAGACAATTTAGAGGCTTTTTAGACAGATGTATCATTATTCAGTTTTTCAGCATTGAGTATTTTAGACGTTTTGAACCTTATTGCAAGTTTTCCGCCAGTTTTCCGCATTATTTAGTATTTTTATACACTTATTGCAGCAGGAACCTGATAAGGGTTAGCTTGTGGTCCTTCAGGGTCATGAGCATCGTGTGGCATTCCGGGCACCAGGCTCAGGGTATTACATGTAGTTTTTCCGTCCTAAACCACTCATGGGCTATATGGGTTCAGTTTCCACGGTTGAAAGGGCCCTAGTGCGTGAAGCCGCACGACCAGGGGGAAAAACCTGGGATGACTAGTACATCCACCAATATAAAGTGTGACATCACGCACACGGTCACCAAGACCAAACCTCACATTGGCAAATATGAGTTTTCAGTTACTATCTCCTCGAGACCTCCACCTTCCACAACTTTGCTACATCTCCCCCTTTAAGCCCAATTAAAATCATTTTCCAACCAACCAAACTATTATCCATTTATTAACCAAGGCTATTAATATTGGTATCTCATACCAACACTACAAAAAACAGTTCAAATTGCGGGGGTTAATTTTACGGTTTGCAGGGGTTTAAACCCCCGCAAAATGTAATTCTGGCGATTCCCAAAACCCCCACAAAATGAGCTATCATAAACAATTTGTGGCGGTTTTTTTTCGATCCCCTTAATTAATTTCCGGCGGTTGTGACCCCGTAATTAATTTACGGTGGTTATTGACCTCCATTATTCTAAATTTATTTTTTTTATAATAAATTTTTATTTAAAAATTGCGGGGGTTAAAACCTCGGCAATTTTTATATTTTTTTAAAAAAAATTAGTAGGACCCATCAATTTTCAATAACTAATTATAGATTCTAATTTTATCTCAAATTTAATTGTTTCTTTAGGCATAACCTACAATCCAATATTTGTTCAATTCATATATCATTAATACAGCAGAGTGATTAAACATTGTAATTAAAAAACATATCAAAAATACATTGAACATTAAACTTCAAAATTAAATTTTCAACATTAACATCTTCAAACTCCAAATTTTCAACATTAACTAGTATCTTCAAACTCCAAAATCAAATTTATACACAAAACCTTCAATATTCTAATATTCACTCCTACTACACAATTACATCATCATAATTGAATATCCAAGATAAATGCAACGAGATCAAAGAATGTCATTAGGATCATTATCATGACGTGATTTCCTTGCATCCATGGTCGAAATGGGTCCACTAGCCGCATCAATTGGCTACATAAAAATGCAAAGTATAAAAATCAATAGATAAACTTTCAGTCCTTATTATAAACAACAAGTTATAGTGAACATCATTCTTTAACACCATGTTGGAAAATTTTTCAAAGTTCGAGAGAAAATCAAGCCTCTATAATGAAATGTCGTTATAATGAGGTGACATTATAGAGAGTTATTACTAGATTACTAACTAAATAGGCATGCAATGGAACAGTTAAGGTGAAATTGTTGATCAAATGTACCTGCTGATCCTCGCCGACTAATGCGAGCAAATGCTGCACCTATTAACAGCATGACGCCACCTAATTTGTTTTTTATCAAGGTGATATCCTCCATCTAAAAGCATGTCCCATTCATGCGCTCCACCAAGAAGTTGAGTAGTGATATGCTTGAAGAACACACTGAAATTCACCGGTTAAGAGTGGAGCAAGACCAAGGAGGCAAAAAGGAATAAAGAACAAAAAGAAGGAAACTACAGTATGTATTCAGCCATGAAGCTTCAATCTAGTTGGAGGAAACTTTATCCCAACAAAATAAGTTAAAAAGGATGCCGTGATGAAAATGCTTTAGGGGTTCCTGCTTGTGCTTTATCAGGTATAGACGTAAGGAGTTGGACCACCCGAGATATAATCTGCTTGAGCTCTTCATGAGCAAGATCTTCCTCACAGTAAGTGGACAGTTCTCGAGCAATCTGGGTAACTCCCAAATTGTCAAGCAAACAAAGCACAAGCAATCTGCAGTCAGAGTTCAATAAGTGAGAAGTTAAGCCATTACTTCCTGAGCATATCTCAGAAGGTAGGGTTGCACCATTCAAACAAGTCTACAGTCTTGTATGAATTAGAATGAGCGATCAAGATAATACCCAAACATTGCACCACAATGAGCCAGAAAAGCACCTCCCATAAAACAAATGGAAAAATACACATACGCAGAACAAAGCAATTGTAGCACAACTATCAGTAAAAACACTCACATGATGTATCTTGTATAGCACCAATTTCATTTTAAGACTAGATTAAATAAACATGACTTTTATCTGGAGTTCTGAAATGATAACTGCCTATATATTTTAACAGTCATGCACCTGCACATTTCTAGAGTGATTTTATTCATGAGCCAAGGGTCTATCAGAAACATTTTATACAAGGTAAGAATAACGTTTGCATACACTCCACCCTTCCAAACCCCACTTGTGGGTCATATAGGGCATGTTGTTGTTGGTTTTATCCTTCATAGTCTGACTTAGTGATATATATCGCAATGAAACAAAGCCAATGACAAAACTACATCATGTGCATATATATGACAGCATGGAATAGTTAAGACTGCATTCTCACTTTGCCAGAACTTACCACAGAGAGACAACACGTACTAAATAAGAACGTTATGAACCGCATATACACAAAGTGGAAGATGCTTTGCTACCTTTCAGAATTTGAGTGGATGGAACGGGTGTTGCCATTACTACTACCTCTCCATTGTAGACAAGGAACTAATTTTTGAACAACCTCAATGGCTTGGCCTCTCAAAAAAAAACACATGATAGACGTGCATCCTCGCAGAAATGGGGAGACATGCCAGCCAATCACAAGCCACATCTGTAAAGAAAAAGAAAAAGATTCGACTTGTCATTATAAGAAACCAACCAAGACATTAAGATGATAATTCTAGACATGATCTCTGTCAAGAGGAGCATATCAATTTAAGCAAAGGCAGCATTGCAACAGTTATTATTTTAAAAATGTGTCTATGCAAAGACAAATCAACTGTGCAAAGAGCACACTGAATACAACAATCACAATGAGCAACATGCATCAGAGGAAGTAAAAGTTCCATTCACAGTTACTTCCTAAAACCAATAACTAGCTATATGAATCAAAGGTATGGAAGTCGCACCTCGCGGTTACTTCTGAAAAACAATTAAAAGAAATAGAAAAAAACAGTTTGTAGAACTACCTCTGGGTTTTGATTTTTTTTTTTATCCCATGCAAACACACACACACACAAGAATAAAGATGTAACTACGGTGCAAATCATGTCAAAAATAGACGGAACTTATCATAACATTTTTTTTTTTAAAAAAAAGAGATCTTGTCACTTGACTAAGTGACCAGGATTATCAACATTACCATATAACAAAATCTTGGCCAATGTTGCGAATGCGGGGCCCTTGTAGAAAATCTTCCACTATTCATCTCTCTCGTGTGTATCCGGGAGTCTCGCATTTGTTAACTATAGTCAAAAACAATTGAATATTACACGGAAAAGAAAACCCAGCAAGCATAACTGTATAATCCAAGAAAAATTAGCTATGTACCTGTTCCCTGTACAGCTCGTTAACACTTCCTATAAATTGATTAAAATTAGAAAAAAGATTACTTATTTTCACAAAACGGGGGAAAGGGAGATTCCTAGAGAACAGAGAAGTTGACGTTGCAGCAAAAAAATTGTGTTTAGTACTCCACTAGTTAGACACAAATTGAGACTTTAATTAACCATAAAAGTTAATATTTAACTCAGAGAACGCACCTGCGAGGGAGTGTGAGTCAAGGGGGAAGAGACGCAGGGCGAGGCAATGAAGAGCACAGATGACTTCATCAACGTGTTTGGCATCTTTGATTGAGGCAATGACCTGACCCACCTTCTCTAGCACCTCTTTCTTTCTCCTTGATTCTGCTTCCTTCTCCATAGACCCCAAAGGAGTTCGTCTTTCTTTTTGTTGGTTTTTCAGTAGGAATCAAATAATTGGAAGTTTAGCCTCTGACTGTCGGAATGGATTAACTGGATTAACAAGGCCAACAAGCATAATAAGAAGCTTAATGTGTTTGAATTCAATCTGTAACGGAAACTACTTAATAAGAGTGGCAATATAGATAAAAAAAAGTCCGAAGAACCATATAAACAACAAGCAAAATCAAAAGCCTGATAACAAAATCAGTTAAACAACTTAAAAGATACTGAACCCAACTCAATTATCTTATTTGGGATATGCCGGTTAGATGATTTCATCCCACAATTTCAGTTTTAGTCGTCAATATAGAACTCAGTCCAGTTCTACAGAATCAGGACTATCAGATACAGTCAATCAGTATCAATTCATAGTAGATATTAGTCATGGGTTAGCTTGTGGTTCTTCGGGGTTGTAAGCACCGTGTAGCGTTTGGGGTACAGACTCGGGGCATTATAGTTTATGACTTGTTTGATTATGATTTTGGATAATAATGAGGTCCCAAAAGGGTTTTAAGGTCGTGGGTCATTATAGAGGAAAAGAAAAAATATTCAAAGTACCCTTAATAAAACACTGAAAATTTATCGCCCAGTTGTTATAGGTCACCGCATAGCTCATAACAATTGACTATAAGTCATCCCCTAGACTCGTAGTCTGGGCAGTGTCCCAAGGATCCCTACTATTGACCCTATGAGTCATACCATGTGATTTGTAGTCCCATAGTACAACTCATAGGGTCTAGTCGTAGTCACAACAAAAAAAGGGACCACTTCACTGGTGAGACTACGAGTACCACATTATGACTCGTGATGTCTCACAACTACTCTTAATGTATCACCATAATTTGTATGGTCTTAATCGTACCTAGGATAGAAACTTTGGTACCTATACTTGTCACCCTACGATTGTGGCACTACGACTTGTGGTGAGTTTGTATGACTCATTAGGCGTGAATCATAATCAAGCTAGTAACATAGAAAATCTTTTTCAGTTAGGATATGATTAGGGTCCTAAGACCCATACTGAATGACTACAACTCAAAGGGCTGAGGTGTAGTCTGAGCAGTGAAGAGAAAAACTCAAAATTTTCAAGGGCCAAAATTTAGGGTATTACAATCAAGTGGATTATGAATCCCCAAGAAATACTTTCCATTACAGGGAATGATGCCATATTCTCATTCAAACTTTTCTTATCATCTAGAACAAGCATCAATTTGGGTATATGGAAATCACCACATCCCATTAGGTCACCAGGGTCAAATGGAAGTTTTAGCCAAGAAAATGGGTCATGAAAATACTCACTTTCCCAAAAGGTTCCATTTTCACCATTAAGTTTACCCCTTACATGAATATTGACAAGTACATAAGCAAAGAGAGGGTGAAGAAAGTTATCATGCCAATTATCTTCAACTAAGGTGTCCTTATGGATATACTCATTATTGGATTCAAGATCATTACCATGAATATTCTCATCAATAGAGGCACACAAAGAAGAAGGAACAATTTCCAAACAAGTAACACCTTTTATTTCAAGGGGTAAATTCTCAAGTAGACACAAATCGTGACTAACATCAGAGGATTCATTAGTCAAGTCATTACAAGAATCAATCAATTCATCCTTATAATTATCAAACAAGTTTGGGGTATTATATAAAGGATCAAAACCACAATAATTTTCATAGGAACAATCACTAATTGGGTTTCTCAAACATTTAAGTATATCAAAGTTATCATCACCTAATTGATCATTCCATTCCAGAAGTTCATACTTCTTTCCCTTAAGAGTGCTCTTATATTCAAAGAAAAGATTTCCATTCTTACAAGGAATGTTGTCACACCACTGTTGGTTGTCAGATAGGATATAGTCCTCAAAATGAGCTATATCATCAATGTTATATACATCATTAGGTAGTATTTTAGGAGTGATTTCATCATCTTCAAATAAGATATTATTCTTAAAGAGAGAAGGATCTATCCATGAAGAGGATTTAGAACATTCAAGTTCACTCTCTAAAATACTATTATCAAGTGTCAAAGATGTTTCAAACACATGGTTATCCCTATGAGCCAAACAAGAAATAGGACCCTCACTAAGAGTTATGCTTAAAGGGTCACTCCTATTTACTTGACCAACATATTCAATATCATCACTCACTTGACGTTCATTAATCACATCATAAACATCCTCAATTGGTGGGTTAGTTTTGCACACAAGTTGATCAAAACAAATTTTATAAGACAATGTACTATCATTCATCACATAGGCTTTAACACTAGGTGGAAGTAAATCAATCTTATTAGAAGAGTCAATTTTGTCATCATTAGGATAACCTAGTGTATCCACGCTCACAATTTGTACATTATCATCATAAAGTAAAGAGACATTACGTTCTCCTAAAGATAAGCTATCATTTTCACTTAGGTGGCTACTAGCCTTATGATGATATTGCATATTTACTAAAGTGCAAGAGTTAGCTTGGTTACCTTGATGTTTGTTTGGAGCATGTCCACTCAAGGGATCTTGAAGGTTGGAGTTATGATAGTTTAGACAATCTATCATGTTATCCATCCTCCTATGTATGTTATCTATATTACGATTGAGACCATCAAAGGCCTCTAAGATGGTATTTGAGATGTTGTCATCCATGGTGCCTAATTAATTAAATACTAAACAAAAAAAAAAACAACAAACACGTTAAGGTTAGGAAATCAACGTCACAAGCTCTCAAAGTTCGCACCTTTGCTTTGTCTATCAATTGACGTCGCAAGTTTTGATAGATCATTTATACTCCAATGAGTTTGTTTGGTACCAATTGTGGCTTGAGGTCAAAATGGATTATTGTTTGAAAGAATAAAAAAAAATTACTTAAGGACTTGAATCAAGAAATCACAACAAATTTAAAAAGAGAAAAGCTTCAAAGAAATTGGTCATTGAAAGAAATAGGACTCAAGAACTAATCAATCAACTTAGTAGATGAATTACTTAGTTGTTGAGTAGTCTAAGAATCAAAATATGAGTGTATGACTCAAGAAAAGTGTACTAAGGAATCAAACCTTGAGAAAAATGGAATCAAAGAGCTTGAAATATGTTTTGGAAGCTTAAAATGCATTTGGGTTGCTTGACCTGCATTGGGGAGCTTCTCTAGTAAGTGTGTCGCATGACTGCAACATCTTGGATGCAGGTGAGTATCCTTGGCTACTGGTTTGAGGTACTGCAGCTGCAAAGCACCATGGGCGCTGATCACCCGTCACCCTCTCTTGAATGGACGAATTTTCCCTCTAATGGTCCTCTATTTGTACTTTTCTCATGGAATATCCTTAGAGTCTTAAATATGCTCTAGTACAAATAATTTTCACTCTTTTTCTTCCTTCCTTTTTGATCGAACAACCAATTTTTCTGAAAAATTCAACTTGAAGATAATAATTTCTTCAAGAACACCAGTTTTTCTAACTTTTTCTCCTTAACTTGGAATGAGTTGAAATTTTGAACCTAGGCACTTTTCAACATCTTAAAATAATTCCAACATTATTTGCTCAAATTCCTCACCAAAATATTCAGATTTTCAACCCACCTCACTTTTCTTCAAGTTCAAGCTCTTAACAATGGTAGCTCACTCAATATGATTCAAATTAAGCTCAAATTTTAAATCTATAAACTAATAGTGTTAGTGAATTCAAATATAACCCTATAAACATAAGAAAAATACAAAATTAAAAAAAAAATCAAAATTTTACCTAAGAACAAAAACCTGATTAGTGACTCTTTTTTGGGATTTTTGATTTTGACACTTTTATTGTTGATTTTCAAGATAAAAAACCCAAGAATGACTTCGTAATGAAATCAAGCTCGGGTCTAATACCAAATGATATGTAACCTAACTAAGGAATTGAAACTAAGTTAATAAATGACGAAAACAAAGATGAAGTGTAACATACCAGATTTTTTTGTTCTTGAAAAATCCCTGTGCTTTGAGCTCATTGCCCAACCTACGACTCACTATACAAGTTGTGACGTCTCTATACGGGTCTTAAAGACCCCAATTGTAGCTAGACTAGTGTGCAAGCCTAAAGTTTTTATTATGACTATGACTAGGCTCACGAGTCATAAAGACTTTATATGAATCGTATAGTACCCAACCATAGCTTGACCAGTAAAGTTTGCCTAATTTTTAGCCTTAATCACGAAATGAGTCATAATGACTCTATACAAGTCATAATGTACCTATCGTAGGGAGACCAATGAGTACCCAAATGCTTCTTTCTTGGTTACGACTAGGACCCTACGAGCCATAGGGTCTCTTGACGAGTCTTATGGTGTGAGTCGTAGGTTCAATAGAGAGGAGTCCCTTGGCTACTATCCAAACTATGACTTATGGTGTCGAGTCATAGTGAGTCCTTATGAGTCATATCATGACCCGTAGTCACCAGCGATAATTTTTAGCTTTTAATGAAGGGCACTTTGGATATTTTACTTTTTCCCCACTTAGAACCCACGTCCATAAAACACCTTCGGAGTTTTATTTTCAACACTTATCAATCACAAACACTCTCTCAAACTCTCTCAAATCCCTAAGGCAAGCATAAGTTAGGGTTTCAAGAAATTGGCATCTAGAGCTTCCAAGGATTGATTTCTCTCCATAAATCTTGATATCTCAGGCATTTTACTCTTCCCCAACTATTATTTTGTTAAAGCATGTAATTTAGATTGTTATTCATGTGGTTTTGATGTTTTTTGTAGAACTTGAGTTAAGGGTTTTGAATGATTGTCTTCATAAATGATGTTCCAATGGTTTATACATACTTGTTCACGTTTTATTGATAGTTTTGAACTTGTGGGGTATATGAGAATGGTGAGTAAACTAGGGGGATTGTGAATTCTCCAAATTTTGTGAAATTTGACAAAGAATTGATGATAATCTCAACCCAATCTTGTGAAACTGGTTTTAAATATAAAACAATGCACATTAAACTATTCTTGAGCTCTTGAATGGCATAAGAGGCCTATTAAAACGTAAATGGGTTTAAGTCCCAATTGACTAAATAGATTTGAGTCATCATTGACTAAATATGTTTAGGTCCCAATTGACCAGAGTGGCTTAAGTCCTAATTGACTAAATGGGTTTGAGTCCCAATTGACTAAATATTTTTGACTCCCAATTGATTAAATATTTTGAAATCCTTCTGATGGGTTAGAGTCTCATTTGGCTAAATGGGTCAGAGTCTTGTTGGCTATTGTGTTAGAGTCCCAAATGGCTAAATCGGTTAGAATCCCATGGGATGAGGGGTTAGAATCCCCATTAGTTAAGTGGATTAGTTTGGCAAAATGATAACCTTGCAAGCATAATGTAATACCCCGTACTTTTCCTAGCTCAATTTTAACTCCTAGAATGTCATAGGTCAACTTCAAAAATGAATAACTCTTGATACATGTAGAATTTTCTAGCTTTAGACACCTCAATATGTAGATAATTGAGTTAGCTGTTCAATGATACCAATTCGCCTTAATTCGATACTCGGTTGAGAAGTTGTGGCAATTTTAGTGAAAACAGTAGGACATTTTTATTGGCACCGCGTCGTGTTGAAGGACAAAATCGCAATTGTCCAATTTCTAGTGAGGCACCGTGATTGGCCCGTGTAGCGGTGAAGTTTCAGTTCCTGCTAGTCCTTTTCCAGTGGGGCAAAGTGATTATGCTGCATCGCATGAAAGGCCAAAATGGGACTCGTCCCTTCTCTAGTAGCCCAACACGATTTCACCGCACTGTGTCATAGTGTAAAATGACAATTCTCCTTTTTTCAGTAAGCCACTGCGATAGTGGCGCATCGCGGTGGGGCCCAAAATTGGGATTTCAATTTCCAAACTTTATTTTTAAAGGACAATCTAGTCTTTTCCTCAGCCCCCAATTCATGAATAACACTGAATTAATCCTATTGTAACCATTATATGCTCAGTTTTCATCAACTTTCTCTCAAAGAAACCCTAGAACATCAAAACTTATTCCCAAAAAATCCAACTTCCACCATCTTTTCTCCAAGGAAACTCAAAATTCAAGGTTTTTAATTCAAGATAATCAAGAATTCATCTTTAAGAGCACAAATAGGAATCAAAAATCAAGTGTTCTCATCAATTGCATCAATTAAGGTATGTGAGAGGTTTTTCAACAAGGATAATCCTTTCATCCTTGTGCCCAAAATTAGTTTTAAAGTTGATTTTGTATGAAATTACTTGATTTTCAAATTAGGGTTCATACCCAATATTGTTAATTAAAAGATTATGAGATTTGAAGTGTTTTGGATGATGAATTTGCCTGTTTATTTTTATATTTTTGTGTGTATTACAGAAATTTCCAGATTTTGAGATAAATTATCAATATTTACATTATCAAGCAGGAACCTTATGATGTTTTGACATGAGTTTGATGCATGGGTTGTTAAGCCCTATTTTTTATGTTGATATTTCCAGAATGACTATACTATAAGCATCTTATGTTTAATTAATTTAATATTTTGATAAAGATTTGATCATTTGATCTCAGTTTAGATTCGGAATCCACTTTACAATTTTAGTTATTGATTAAACAAACAGATATATAGTTGGTTTTCATTATAAACTATTTATACTAGTTTTAAAGTGGACTTCCTATAGAATGAGCATATAGATTAAAGAGAGTAGTATTTAGCACCGAGTTTGGTATGTTCACATGCCCCAGAACTACAAGCCAACGTAGGTTTAGATTATTAGATTATTCCTATTTCTATATAGATGACAGATACAGATGTGATCACTTAGGTTAGATAATACTCCTTGGAAAGAGTATGACACCTCTCCCCAATGTGATGTTTTCCTACAAGGGAACTAGACATTGGACACTATATAGCTCACACAGTGTATGTTGGCTAGAAGAATCTCCCTAATAGTAAAGACTTTCAGAATAGTTTTTAAAAGTATTTTCCTATAGCCTACAGAAAAGAATAATCATAATAGAAAAGCTTTTAGAAACTAAGTGTAAAGGCTCACAGTTTTATTTAGATATTGCTTTACATATGACCTTAGTTATGAGATTTCATCTTTCAGTTTACAGATACAAAAGTGAGCCCTTTCTACACTTAGACAGTATGAATTAAAGACAGAATACCAGTATAGCTTTTAAAAACTAAATGTTATGACTCACTAGATTTATGCAACATGTGTAGCTATTCTTGACTATGAATTCCAGCTTTCAGATATTCCAGCTTATGTGAATCGTCTAGATTTAGCATGCATTCTTTTACAAATTGTAATAATGTTGAGATATTATTTTACTTATGCATTAACCCCAATATACTTAGTACAATCTAGAAGTACAGATCCACATATACATCTATGTCCTACTTTGTCTCATAATGTAGGTTCGGGTACTCCGTTTCAGCAGCATGAGTGATTTTGAGCATCTCTATTTATATCCCGATAGTTGGTTAGTCCTCATAGTTCAAATACTTAGTCATTCAGTTTTTTTTAGCTTATTAGTATAGATGATTGAGTATTTCAAACAGTTCGAGTCAGCTGGGGGTTTGTCCCAGTGTCTCTCTAGTTATTAGTAGTAGAGGTTTTACGATTTAGATTTTCAGTGTTGATTTATCAGACTCTTGAGTCTATTATTTCAGATATTATATTCATATAATTTCAGTTTATTTTAGATAGAATTCTGCTTCTTTAGTTTTGATTAGATATCTATACTTCCATATTATCAGATTCAGATTTAGTAGAAGGCTTACAGGATTAACTTAATGCTCTTCGTAGTCTTGAGCACCATATGATGTCTTAGGACCCTTTTTTGGGCGTTAAATATAAGGGTATGATGATACCTATGGTATACATAAACAAATGACGCATTGCATAATGGATGGGAATATGTGTAAATGTTTTAATTAGGCTTAAGAGGGTTATGTAGCAAATCCATGGAGGTAGAGGTCCTGAGGGACCAATACTAGAAATTGAGTTTTTCAGTGCGGGGTTCTAAATAGCCTGGGGTTCGAGTCCCCTTGTTGTGATCGGGTGTTCATGTACCCTTGATATAATATATAAAAGGGTGGGTCAAGTCCCGTATGGTAGTCATGTACATGTGATATTCTCTAGTTTATACCGCTATATATTTTTGGGCCCGACCAGGGGGTAAGAGTTGGGGCCCATATAGCCAATGGGTACTATCATGATGACAGAGCTACACAATCCCAAAAAATATTTTACTTCATGCTAAGCCTTTTTCTCTATCCCAACATATGATATATGTAATTGTCTATACATCAAATTATATGTATTGGACTGACTGGTTTTTGAATTGTTGATCATGACATTATTTTATCCTTTACTTGGGCTACATGATAGCGCTCAACCCGCTAACTGTCTCCAAATTTTGTATCCCCACACGGTGTAGGAACAATAAATACTTTTACTTTTCCTATGTGTGACTAGGTAATTGTGTGATAGCTCGTGAGTCATATTGAAGTGGTGAGCTTTCATACTTTGGAAGACCTCTTTTTATGTTTTGGTTTCATAATGTCATAGACTATTCTATTGGTTCGTTTGGCTATTGTCAGGGGCATGTCCTTGATAAGTTATCAATTTGACAACTTAGTAGCATCTTTTAAGCCTAAATTACCATACTTTTCTATTGATTTTATGTTAATCTCTTACTTAATGCTCATTTGTGTAGGAAAAGTTTAAAAGAAAAGATAAGCCAGTCATTCAAGTAAAAAAAGAGAAGAAATATGAGCAAAAAGAATAAAAGTTGAATTGCAAGCCTAGAAATCGACCCTCAGTTACCGCGATCGTGGCATAAGGGTCACATTCTTGACCAGTTAATAAGTCAGCTTGGGGGCCATAGTGATATGACTACCGTGATTGCAGGAGTCGTGCACATGGTCAAGAAATGGCGATCCTGGTTGAGTGGAAAATCTTCAAGGGAATTTTTGTAATTTTCAACAAATGTGATATTGGGGCTTAAATAGAGGGTTTTATCTCATTTTCGGGCATCTATTATCTTCCATTTTCATTTTACATATTATCCTATCCTTAGTTTAGGATTTTTGTAATTTCTTGGAGATCGGAGCTTAAATTTACACTAATTTGAGGCAAGAATTAATTAGAGAAACTCTAAAGTGTAGATTTGGCTTTGTCAATTGAAGATTCATTTGAGTCTAAAGTGTGGTTTATCCTCTCTCTATTTTTCTTATGAATAACTTTAATGGACATCTTGGTAATTTTTTTTAAATTATCCTTATGATTTGCTAGATCTCTCTTAGGTTTATGCTTGATTAGGGTGCAATTGTATGTGGATTGTGATGTATTTATGTATATCCTAGTTTGTTGATGATGGGTTCCACTATTACTTGATTAGACTGGTTTGTACTTATGGGTGAAAGCCACAAATACCCAAATGGGTTTGATGGGTGAAAACCCCAAACTCTTAAAAGATCAAACCATCCTTGAAAGAGCGGTTTGGGTGAACTTTTGGAACCTATATCATCCTTAAAAGAGGTATATGGAAACCAAGGCAATAGTGGACAATTTATGGGCATAGTTTGCTAATTGTCACCATCTCAGATATAAGGGTGATTATGAGGTTGACTATACCTTGGGTATCTTTCTAGAAATAAGGCTACCCAATTGAGGTTTTGGGTGAAATTATTGGCAACACCCATGATGTATTCAAACGAATCCATGTGTGACATTTTTGATATTTTGTTGAAAAGCTAACATCGAAAACCTTAAACCTAGCCTTCCCACTCATGCATTAACTTTAATGGGTTGTTATCTTTATATATCCACAAATACTACTTTACCCCTAGGAAAGCATAACCTCAAGATCTATTCCTACTTGATTACCTTCTAATTGATTTTAGCCTTAAATTAGTCCCTTTGAAGCCTAAGAATTTCCTTTACATTAGACAAGATTGAAACCCCCCCAAACCACTTTGTACCATAGGTTTGAACCTAGCAAGCAACTTTTATTTCAAATTTAATCAATCATCACTCATATTGTTCCTCGTGGATTCGACCCCGACTCTTAGTTGGGTTAATATATTGACAACGATTGCCTTGCAGTTATATTAATATGTAGGTTGAGCGTTATCAGTCCTAACGTAGGATGCCTATTTGTTTTACTTAGAGGCTTTATGGATTACTATAGACTGGGTATTGGTTATTGATGTATCTAATCTATCTTGTTATATGTTTGAAATTCTGCCACTGTTAGAGTAATGTGTTTTGTTTGACTAGGTAAAGGGGTGGTCTCTGATCTATCACAAATATGAGATACCCATCACGACTAGGCCCTAGTTTGGGTCATGAAAAAGTTGGTATTATAGCCTAGGTTCATGGTCAAATGGGTGTTCACAAGCTGTGTTGAGTAATGGGTGTTCACAAAGCTGTATTGAGTAGTGTCTCTTTTATGGGTGTGTAGCACGCCACACTTATAATAGAGAGGCTATGATATATTTAGGGATATTTCCCTTTCTTGTTGTTCTGTTTTGGGTTATAGAGTCAAATACATCAAGCTTTTCTAATTCCTATTTGTTCATATTTCAGATCATGCCTCCCAGAAGATCTAATGTACGTGGAAACTTCTCTTTCCCACTTGAGGAAAATATTGATGAAACTCGTCCTACTTATATGGTACAAACCTGGTCTAGAGGTCCAGCTCCTGATTGCCCTTATGGAGTTCCATCGGTTCCCTCTAGCCCTCCTCGAACACCTCAGGGTAATGTGTTCAATGCTGAGTTTCACCAGTCAATCCATTTGCTTACCTAGTTGGTGACCTCTCAGACTAAGCGTGTTGCTTTTATTTGTCCATCTTTTGAGGTCACTGAGTTGTCCAGTTTAAAAGGTTGAGTTCTTTGTCTTTCACCGGTTTGAAGGTTAAGAAGGATCCTCAAAATTTAATTTATGAATTAGAAATATTTTTCATGTAATGCAGGCTTCTGACTCTTAGGGTTTGAAGTTCGTTACATACCAACTGAAGGATATGGTATATTAGTGGTATGAGGAGTGGAAGTAGATGAGGGTAGATAATACTGAGCCAGCTATGTGGGATGACTTTTCTAGTTGTTTTTTGGATTACTTCTTTCCTTAAGAGTTGAGAGAGGCGAAGGCCAAAGAGTTTATGGATTTGAAACAAGGTAGAATGACTATGAAAGAATATGCCTTTAAGTTTCATCTGTTATCTCATTATGCTCTATAGTTGGTGTCATCTATGAGGGCGAGGATAAGAAAGTTTGCTTCAGTTTTATCTCGGACTTGGTGTTGGAGTACAAGGTTGGCTTGTTGAATAAGGATATGGATATCTCAAGGTTGATCATGTCATGCAGCAGGTTGAATAGGAAAACAAGAAACAAGCCAAAGTGGGAGAAAGTAAAAAATTTAGGTATTCTAAATAGGGAGAAAACTATCAGAATAGTGGTAGGAACGGCAAACAATGGTCTAATAAGAAGTGGGGAAACTTGGGTTCCTACTCTACAAATAGTGCTCCTTATCTGAAGCTATCGAGTGATCAACGTTTCCAAAATGACAGTAGATTTAGGGAACCAGGTACCCAGTGTCAGGCCGGTGGGGTTGAGTCGACTCCATCTTATCCTCCTTATCATTTTTGTGGGCAGGTGCATCATGGAGTTTGTGACGAGGGAAAGAATCAGTGTTTTAGGTATGGTCACCTTGGTCAAATGCATTGGGATTTTTCTTTATCTAAGGTTTCTATTTAGGATAATAAGGTTTTGGGTTCTACTTCTTTATCTCTGTGTGACACCCCAACTTAGGATAAGGAGTCCCACATCGGCAAAACATAAAAGGGATGTGGGGTATATAAGTAAGAAAACCTTACTTTCTAGTGATGTATTTTACAAGTGTGCAGGCCTGGGCCCAGAGTGGATAATATCACTAGTGGGTTGGGGAGTTATAGGGGTCTATCGATCCTTGATGGTTTGGGATGCCCATCGCGGATAGGGCCCTGGCCTGGGTCGTGATAGAATGGTATCAGAGTTGTTCTTGTCTCAGCCTTATCGATGTAGGCCAAATTTTAAACTGAGTGTAGGCAAATCCTAGTAAGGCGGGGCAAACCTCAATCCTGAGTGTAGAAAAATCCCATTTGGTGGGGCAAACCTCAACGAGGACGCTGAGTCATAAGGGGGTGTGTTACACCCCAACTTAGGATAAAGAGTCCTACATCGGCAAAACATAGGACGGATACTACGTATATAAGTAAGCAAGCCTTACTTCCCAGTAACATATTTTAAGGACATGCTGGCCTGGGTCCAGATAAGATAATATCACTAGTGGGTTGGGGATTTACAGGGATTTCTCTGGCCTTGATAGTTCTGGATGCCTATCGTAGAGCCCCAGCTCAGGTCTTGACACCCTGGCACCAAATGGTGCTATTTCTAGTGCTGGTACTTGATGGAATCGTCTATATGCTCTTTCCACCCGTCAAGAATCAGAGGATTCTCCTGATGTTGTCACTATTATGTTACAACTCTTTTCTCATGATGTATATTGCTTTCTTAATCCGCGGTATACTCTTTCTTTTATACCCCATATATGGCTATTCATTTTAGTTTCAGTCCTAAGTATATTTTAGTTCCTTTTTCAGTGTCTACCCCAATGAGTAACTCTATTGAAGCTAAATGAGTCTATAGAGTTTGTGTGGTTTCTATCTCTGGTAGGAAAACATTGGTGGATATGATAGAGTTAGATATATTAGACTTTGATGTTTATTTTGGGAATGGATTGGCTCGATTTATGCTATGCATCTCTTGATTGTAGAACCCAAAGGGTCAATTTCCAATTCTTGAATGAATCGATGATTAAGTGGGAAGGTAGTTCTTTAGCACCTAAGGAAAGGTTCATATCTTATCTTAGATCTCAAAAATTTATTTCCAAGGGGCGCCTATATTATCTAGTTTTAGTTAAAGATTATGGTTCTAAGCTTCCCTTTTGTAATCTGTCCCTAGAGTTAATGAGTTTCCAAAAATATTTCTTGATGATCTTTCAGTATTGTTCTTAATAGGGAAATAGACTTTGGGATTGACCTTCTTTTGGATACTTGTCCTATCTCTATCCGTCCTTTTAGAATGCCTCCAGCCGAGTTGAGAGAACTCGAGGAGCAGTTGAAAGATCTTATTGTTAAAGGTTTTATCCGCCCTAGTGTGACTCCATAGGGTGCTCTAATTCTTTTTGTGCATTAGAAAGATGGGTCACTTTGGATATGTATAGGCTATTGCCAGTTGAATAAGGTGACTATGAAGAATAAGTATCCATTTCTGAGGATTGATGACCTACTTGACCAGCTTCAGGGTGCAAAGTACTTTTCTAAGATTGACATTCTGTTAGGTTATCAACAGTTGAAAATTAGGGAGATAGATATCCCTTAGACTACATTCTGTCATGTCTTTTGGGTTGACTAATGCTCTAGCGGTATTTATGGATCTTATGAACTGGGTATTCTGTCAGTTCTTGGATTTTTTTGTTATTGTGTTTATTGATTGATATCCAAGTATATTCAAAGAGTGAGAAGGATCATGCCAATCACCTATGTATAGTATTGTAGACCCTTAAGGATCAGGGTTTGTATAGTAAGTTTCCTAAGTGTGAGTTCTGGTTGAATGGTGTTACTTTCCTAGGTCATGTTGTTTATAGTGAAGGGATCATGGTGGATCCATAAAAAGTTGAGGTGGTTAAGAAGTAGCCTAGACCCCCCCCCCAACTCCAATTGATATTTGGAGCTTCTTTGGTTTAGCTAGGCATTATAGGAGGTTTGTGGAGAGTGTTTTGTCGATTGCTGCTCCGTTGACTAAGTTGACTTAAAAAAGGGTAAAGTTTCTGTGGTTCGATGCTTTTGAGGGTAGTTTTGAGATGTTGAAGGATCAGCTAACTTTTACTCTGGTTTTGACCCTAATCGAGGATACTAATTATTTTGTTGTCTATTATGATGCATCCTGTGTGGGACTTCGTTATGTTTTGATGCACATGGTAAGGTGGTGGTATATGCTTCTAGGCAGCTGGAAGTTCATAAGAGAAATTACCTGGCTCATGATTTGGTGTTGTTGGCTATGGACTCATGATTTGGTGTTATTGGCTGTGGTATTTTCCTTAAAGATCTAGCGTCACTATTTGTATGGAGTTCATGTGGACATCTTCTCAGATCATAAGAGTCTGCAGTATGTGTTCACCCAGAAGGAGTTGAATATCAGGAAAATGTGATGGCTCAAGTTGTTCAAGACTATGACGCGAGTCTCAATTATCACCCAGGTAAAGCTAATATCGTTTATAATGCTCTTAGCAGGTTGTCCATAGAAATTCTATCTCATGTTGATGAGAAGATACGAAGTTTAGTGAAGGATATTCACTATTTGGCTAATTTTGGAGTTCGTCTTTTGGATTCTGAGGATGAAGGTGTGATTCTGCAAAAGGTGGTGAAGTTATATCGTGGTGTTGTGGTGAAGGAGAAGCAGGTTTTTGATCAGATCTTGATGAAAATTAAGGATGATATGGGTCAGCAGAAAGTCATGATTTTTTAGATTCATGTTGATGGTATCCTAATATATCAATGTAAATTGTGTGTTCCCGATGTTGACAGGCTGCGAAAAAGAATCTTATTTGAGGCTCATGAGTCAAGGTATACCGTCCATCCTGTTTTGACGAAGATGTACTACGATTTGAAAGAGATTTATTAGTTGAATAACATAAAGAAGGATGTGGCCAGTTTTGTGGCCAAGTGTATAGTTTGTCAGCAAGTAAAAGTAGAGCACTTGAGGCCTGGTGGCTTGTCTTAATATATTGAGTTGCCTGTGTGGAAATGGGAAGTGATCAATATGAATTTTATTACTAGTCTTTCGTTGTCTCAAAGTCAGTTCGATTCGATTTGGATTATTGTGGATAGGATAACTAAGTCTGCTCAGTCCTTGCCTGTGAGGACTAATTATGCTGCAAATGATTATGCGAGGTAGTTGGTTAAGGAGATCTTCAAGTTGTACGGTGCCCCAATTTCTATCATCTCATATCGAGGTACGCAACTCTCATCTCACTTTAGGTGTTCATTTTAGAGAGGTTTAGGGACTAAGGTAAACCTTAGCATCCCTTCCACCCTCATATGGATGGACAAGTGGAGATGACTATTCAAACCTTGGAGGATATGCTAAGGGCTTGTGTGATTGACTTTGGTAGTAGTTGGGTTGATCAATTGCCTCTCATAGAGTTTGCGTTGTTGACACCCAATTTTGGTTCTCCAAATGTGAAATTAACGCATTTAGGCTCCCTAATCGTTAAATGGCACAATATGCAATATTTTACATATTTTTTGTAATTGTTAATAAATTGTTGATAATCATCATTTTTACAATTTTTACTCATTTATTGTCATATTTTAATGATTCATTGATAATTACCTTTAATTTCATAAATTTTAGAATTTTTATCAGTTTATTATTATTTTAATATTTTTGCACAGTTCTCTGCATACGTATACAACATAGCACAACAATTCTTTATTACACAACATAATTTTTATTATTTATGACATACTATGTGTTTTCAAGACAATTATATTTTTTTTTTATTGTTTATATTTTTTTTTATAATTATATATTGACATTCATTATTTTATACGACCTACAAATATGGGTCAATTTAATTATTTTAATGTACATAGCAAAGAAAAAATCTATTAATCAAGATCATGTCAATTTTTAAAAGATAGATATTTGAAATGATGAATTGACATTTTTCATAAATTAAATAGTAACTTAATGATCCAAATCATGCAGGAAACATTTTTTATTATTTATTTATTTATTATTTATTTATCATTTTTTATTATTTTTTTTGGGTCAGCAAAGGAAGGTAAATTATAAAATAAAGACAAGGGTCATCTTGTCTCCATTCAACTCTTTCAAAAAATAATAATATAAACACACATTTCATCTTTTCTCTTCTTCCACAATCCACCAAATATTTCACTCACCACAACATACGGAAAAAAAGCCATAAAATTCTCCATGTTTTTCTTCTTTGAGGGACACACACAATAATGACAACTCTTAAGAGCTTCTTTCTTTTCCATTGCATATTATCTTCCATTTTTTTTAACACAAAAAAATACATATACACACTAACATATACAACAATATTCACACACAGACCATCTTCCATTTCTCATAAAGGGAAGATTTCCCTAAAAAAATAAAAAAATAGAAGAGACCCTTTATAAATTACACCCACTCACTATTTCTTTTAAAAAACACGCCACAAACATTCACACCCTTAATTTTGTAAATTTTAAAATTTTTATCAATTTATTATTATTTTAATATTTTTTACATAGTTATTTACATACATACACAGTATAATATTGTAATTTTTTACTGCACAGTATAATTTTAATTATTTATAGCATAACATTTTTTTAAGATAATTATATTATTTTATTTATTATTTATATTTTTTTATATAATTATACATCAACATTCTTATTTTTTTTATATCATTTAATACGACTTATAAATGTGAGTCGATTTAATTATTTTAATACATAGAATAATAAATTAGTCAAGTTGATATTTTGCATTTTTATTTTTTTAATTTATGTTCACCTACCCTCCCTAATTTAAGGGATTATATTTGAAAAAGTATATGTGATATCTTTTTACAATTTTTTTTCCCTTTTTTAAATATTAAAACATACATTACATAATTTTCACTTTTCCTATATTTAATACACCCAAATACACAAAACACACACACACCAAAACCCCCCTTCTTCCATCCCCTTCTCTGTTCTATCCTTCATTTTTTCTCTCTCCTCCCTCACCAAGGCCTTCCCTCTCTTCTCTCTTTCCTTTCCCTCTTCTTTCCTCTTCACTGCCGCCCCATAGCCACCAAAATAGCGCCGCTGCCAGCCCCAAAACCACCACCAAATCTGTAACTTCATTTTATCTAAACTTTCCATTATTAATCCAATACAAAAAGAGCATTGACTAAAGACAGGAACTAGAAAAAAAAATTGTGATACACATTTCTATAATCCTTTTTTTTTATTGAATAATATTGTTCCAATTTTGTTTTTTATTTCACGAAATTTCTGCAGAAAATAGCATAGTGGAACTTTTGTATTGGTAGCCATTTCTTATAATATTCTTTGTTGTTACCAGCTTTACAATTCTTATAATGTAAAACCTCAAATTGGTTCTTTTAGAAGGACTTGTTTTTTCTTAATTTTGGTCAAAAAGATCACATGGGTTAATCTTATTTTCATAAGAATTTTGAGTTTACAAGAAGTAATTTTGTTATTATGAAGGCTTCAGATTCAACAACTAGCAGAAAACTTGGCCTGAAATTATCTCTCCGTCTGGATATTAAATATTTGATGCCATTTCGTTATAAAAAGACGAAGATGAATTTTATTTTATAAAGTTATTATTTTATATTATTAGACGAATTTTATTTTATAAAGTTAGTATTTTATATTATTAAATTATTTTATTATTATTAAATTATTATGTTGCTTTAATCATTGTATTGCTTTAACTATTGTGTTACTTTAATTATTATGTTGCTTTAATTATTGTGTTACTTTAATTATTATATTTCTTTAATTATTGTGTTGCTGTAATCATTATATTGCTTTAATTATTATGTTTATTTAATTATTTATTTATTATTATTAGTGCTATCTTTATTTTTTTACATATCTCATGCAATTGTTTAATCATCACTGTTATTTTATTTGTGACTAATTTCATGCATTTTTATGCCTATAATAATAATAAAAAATATTTTAGCCGATGAAGAAATTCTTCGTCGATTTTTAAGGCTTCCGCAAATAAAAGACGGATATTAAGTATATAATACGCAATAAAAAATTTTTTTGGGCAATGATGAAATTATTATAATTTTTTTTTGAAAATTTTACCTAAGCCCGCTTTTTAATAAATTTTTTTTTTTTTAAATACATATGTGTGCAGATATCTTTTTATTATTTATTTGTTACTAACATTTTTATTACAAGTTTTTGATACAGATTCTCGAGAATGTTTGTCGGGAATGATATTCAAAGAAGCTTAATTTTTTATATATCTGTATTTTCTTTTATTCTTATCATTATAAAAATATTAATCATAGTGAAATCTTTATTTTAGGTGTTGGGTGGGGATATCTTTACTTACGCAATCGTTAACACACGTTTAGATAAATTGAGGTCGTTAATATTTATATTAAATTAATTTAGACATCTAATAAAATAATTCATAATTTTAACACTAAAAACATTACATAATCTTTTTTTAAAATATTTTTTTTTTCAATTTTTAATTTTCTTTAAATATACATTCTTATATATACTTTTATTTACATATTTTCATATACTTTTATACTTAGTTTTACTATAATATAGGTAATTTGTACATCTTTTATATATAAATTATTTACATCATTTTAATACACATTTTATATTTGTATATACACATAATTTTTTTTAATCTTTTAATAAACCTAAGTCTGGCCGGGAACCACGTTTGTGGATTCTGAAGGGTGCCTAGTCTCTTCCCTTTGAAATAATTTGAACCTTACCTAGAATTTAAATTGGTTCGTAGATTAAAATAAAGTTACACTTGTTAATAAATAAGTAGGTTTCCTATTTTTCCTTAAAAAAAAAATAGGTGGCGACTCTATATATAATTCCTTCTTTTAGAGTCCATAATGTTGTTCTCGTTTTGACCTTTGGGTAAAAATAGGGTGCGACCTGCGTATAGTAACAACTATTATTTCAGTATTCAGATGTTTCCATTCGAAGATTTGTATGGTAGGAGATGACATTCTCCTATTGGGTGGTTTGAAGTTGGTGAGTCTCGATTGTTTGGTTCGGATTTAGTTCATCGGGTCATTAAGAAGGTAAAGGTAATTAGAGATTAGCTTAAGATCGGCCAAAGTCACCAAAAGTCCTATGCGGATGTGTCGAAGAAAGTTGGAGTATGATGGTTGTGATTGAGTATTATTAAATGTGTCTCCTATTAAGAGAGTGATGAGGTTTGGAAGGAAAGGGAAACTTAGTCCCCGTTATGTTGGTGCTTACTTGATTTTGAGTCAAGTAGGGAATGTCACTTATGTGTTGGAATTGTCTACTAGTTTGGGTTTCATTCATCCGGTCTTCCATGTTTAGATGTTGAAAAAGTATATGGGTGATCCTTCCTTAGTTGTTTCCTTGACGAGTGTTGGTGCTTTGGGTTCCTTTTCTTATAAGGAAGTCTTGATTGAGATTTTGGATAGGCAAGTCCGTCATTTGAGGACTAAGGATGTGACTTCGGTGAAGGTTCTATGGAGGAATGATGTCGCCCAAAAACTACACTCCAATGAGAAGTATAATGTGGTCAATTACAAATATAATAACCCAACTAGGTTGGGGTCGATCCCATAGGGAAAACATGAAAAGTTGCTTGACTTGATGGAATCCACGAGCAGTACAGGAAATTAAATGGAGGAAATTTTGGATCAATCAAGTAGTAACCAAATCTTGAGTGCTTTTGAGTTGTAAACAATACGAGATGAACATTAGTCTTGTATTCCCCCTGGCTTCTCAACTCCGTAAATTTCTCGTGATCAGCCCAACTATTCTATTGGTATGCATGCAAAGTCTACAAGATAGGTATTATCAGCTGCCTTGTGGGCGCGAAGTTAAATATCACCCTTTACTGATTAAGTCTCGAGGTGTTGCCTGGTTGCTCCTTCCTACGACCTCAGTTCACTATCACCTTTTAGGATCTAGTGATTAGATGAGATGGCGGGAACTAAAAGGTGGAGTTGAATGCCAAATCACTGTCTTGGTCTTCTTTTCCCAATCAAAAACTCCCTTATGGGGATGGATGGGAATACAAGCTATCTCAAGTTATTGCAGCTACTTGAGGTTTATTATCGTGAAGAAGATTAAGATACATGCAGGAACCCTAGAATAAGTAATATCACATTCCCTCTATGTGGCTAATCCGCCAAGGTTTTCACAACCCTAGTCAAGGAGATTAGCAGCTAATGCTTGTGCAAGAAATCGTGATTATCAATGAAGAACGCATAAAATTAATTGCACAAGAATAAGATGAATAAACTCTAAAGTCTTTAATTGACTAAAAACCCAAAATCTCCAGAGCAATTGTAAGAGTATTATAATAATGTGTAAAGATTGCAAAAGAATGTAACCTAATAAAAGATAAACCCTAGGGTATATATAATGTCTCAAAATAATATTAAAATTCTAATAAAAACGGGAAAGGTAAAGTTATGTCGGAAGCCGATACGACTTGGTCATTACTCGTATCCACATCATATGAGTCGTACCCTGCCTTCTCATATCCATTCCAGTGTCTGTTCTCCTAAGGCTTCAACTTTCTGTTCAGCATACGACTTTCTCTTATGTAATGCCCCAGATTCTGAACCTCGGACGCTACACGGTGCTAACAATCTTGAAGGACCACTAGCTAACCCATGACTAGTACCTGCTGCAATAACTGTATAATAACACTAAAAATATGTGGAATAATGGGCTGAACTACCATAAGGTTCAAAACCATAATACTTATATAAAGCTGAAATGTGGTATGACAATACCAAAACTAAATATAAATACCAAAAATGCTGAAGTCTGAACATCTAGTATGAAAGCCTCTAAGCTGACTGAGTTGTAGAGTTGATGGGACAGGTCCCCAACTAACTCTGTCTACTAAAACTGAACTGAAATAATAAAATAATAAAATAATAACATCCTCAAATGATGAGGATTCACTGCTAATCTACTACTTCTGGATAAAGTTGAAGCTAAGTGCGATCGAGAACCTGAGAATCCGAACCTATGGTATAAAACACCATAGCACAAGATAAAAGTATGCGTCAGTACATCTGAATGTATTGGTATGCAATGTGAGGTAGGCTGAATACAAGGGTTCATATGGATGAACAATACTAACTAAATAACATGAGTATAGCTGACTGAGGGTACATGCATGAATACGTGAACTATAACTGAGATCATGATAGCACTAACTAATGAGTTCTGATAACATAGATTTACTGATATCTAAGTTATGAATACTGGGATACTGAATAACTGAGTCTACTGAGTGACTATTTCGGACAGTCCTGAATTTGTTGAACTATTTGAGTTTTATATTGGAATAGATTACTTTATCTTGTACTCTAGATTTTGAAGGACTATCTGAGTTCTTTATTGAGCTAAATGACTGTATTTGGCAGTCCTAAAATCTGTAGAACTGAACTGAGTTCTATTTCTGAGACTAGATCTGAAACTGAGACTATGGGAGGTAATCATCTAACCGACATGCCCCGAATCTCAACTGGTGTGGTCCAACCTGTAACCCCAGCTGGAATGGTGTTAGTATCGTGCCATGGGTAAAGACAAGCTGTGAGTAAACCCGCTCTGTTAGGAAGCTCTTCTGTCAACCCTCTTGTAAGGAAAACTCAAATGAGATGTATCAACCCTAGTTTTTCAGGGAAGTATCTCGACCTACGCAGGCTATGTAGTTCTGGAATGTAAGAATTGCTTCTAAGGATCACACCCTCTGACTGTCAGTATGTGTCCTCATTCTTGGGTTCACTCGGTGCTGAATCCTACTCCCAACTGAATAGACACTGAACTGATTAAATTATACTGAACTAGATTGAATTCATTGAATTTTGTTGACTGATGGAATACTACTGAGATCTGATAACTGACTGAGATTACTGAGATTGCTGAGTAGGACTGGACTGATAATGAATTTACTTAGTTTTCCTAAGTCATGTGACTGAATGAGTTCTACTAATTCTGAAACTGACTGATAATACTACTTATCATGGCATGACTAAGATTTTCATGAAACTGACACTGGCTCTAGGCACATAGCTAAATTGTCAGGTATTAAATACCCCTAGGACTCGATAGTATGAAACTAACAAGACATGATACTTTTTGAACTCTTAACCATAGTCAACAATTCATAATACAATCATTGGGGGATTTCATGAAGTATTTGTATACATGAATGGGAATGCATATAAACATGTCATAATTTCATAAGTCTAATCTAATAAGCATTCATCAAGCCATTACAATGCATAACAATAACATGGGAGTCATTTTGAGCATAAGGATAAAACATGGATTCATCAATTTGGTCACAATTGAGTTATAAAGCATAATTCTTATTCTCCTAGGCATTTTATCAAACACCTTGCATGCATAACTTTAGGCTTAGGCATGCACATCAAATTAATACATCATAATTCCATAATTCAACTCAATTTCATAGATTTCAATCCACATGGGAGCATAGATTGATGAAAACACATTAGAGATTCCAACTTGGGAATCATACAACAACATCAACATGATTATAATCAATCCACAACATAAACATCACAATTTATAATTTAAAATTGGGTTCTTGAGCTTCATGGATGAAAGGAATCCATGAATCAACACTTTACATACCTTAGATGAAAGTTTGTTGAACATTAACGATGAAATCCCCTTGAATTAGGACCTTCAATTGAAAACCCTAGACTTGTTCTTGAGAGAAATTGAGAGAAACAACTATATTCTAGGTGAAATATGGCTGAATTATGTGTTATTGGGGTTAAATTGCCCAGGTGGAGTACACACGGCGACGCCCTACCTAGCTCGGGGAAATATCCTGGGCGACGCCCTCTCTAGCCCGAGAGAGTATCCTGGGTGGCGCGGGCTAATATCCCTGAGCTACTGGTTTGGGAAACCAAACATGCCATTATGCTATCCAAAAAATTCTGAAACTCACTTGAGATGTACTATTGACTTGCCCCATTATGATGCAACTTGAAAATCAATAAACGGAGGTCGGAAAGGTCATCAAATAAATTCTCAAAATTTTAGAGGCTTAAAATGAGACTAAGTCCCTAACACTTAGCTAAAATTTCATAGTGTTGGATCCTTCATGAAGCTTTAAGGGACCTAATTTGATTTAGATTTTTAAGGGATCTTACAATATCTCCCCCTTGGAAACATTCATCCTCGAATGAGACTGACTGAGAGAGGAGAAACGATAAACTAAAGTACATACTGAACATGAACAACTAAAACATGATTTCATGACTAGCATGACTGATAAGCTGAATGTATCATAGAGAACATGCATATCTAATACATGAATAATTGGTTCATGAATGCATGGCTAGGATTACTAATAAGCTAAGTACACTGAATATGCATATTTGATGCAGGAATACATGAATAAACTGACATATGAATGCATGACTGAATATGTAATGGTACTTAGTACCAAGTTTTTAATGGGAATCTGAACATGAAACTAAATAACAAGTATGTAACTGAAATTTGAACATTAAACTGAATGATTTCAAGGAAGACTGTTGCCTTAAACTTAAAATGTTGGTGATTCTAAGATTAATCATTAATTATGCATGAACGGAAACATGAGTACATAACTGAATTCAAAACGTGATACATGAACTGAATATCATGATCTGAATAGAGCACTTTGAATACGTGGCCTACGGCTGAGGTCGGAGTTTGAGGGTCAACTTATGAGTACTCATTTCTCCAAACTGGATTCATTATGAGAAAAGAGAGTGGCATGTTTAAGTCACAAAATTTTGGGGCACTATAGTGTATCTCCCCCTTGGGACACTATGTCCCTTAAAGAATGCTGGACTGACTTTGCTGAGATATTGAGAAAGACTTGTCACACCCCTTTTTTAACCCGAAAGAATTCCATTTTAAGTTTGAAAGGGTTTTTACTATTAAGTGACAAAATAAAGATTTGTTTCAAAAAATAATCATTATATTCAAAAACTCAGATTCGCTACTTGGCATAAATCGGGTATGCTAAGTCACCCGTGGATATACATTTTCAAAACGGTTTTGACTCTGCAACACTGATCCGCGAATAGAGATTCCGGCTAAGGAATTCTGTTGATCGAGGGGAAGGTGTTAGGCACCCCTCAATCCCGTGGTTCAACCACGGTCGCTTGTTGGAGCATATCGGCTAATTTGACACTACGAATGTATAAATCATATAAAACATGCAAAACAATCAAGCAAGTAAACAAAACAAAACAATCCAAAATTTAGCGTCCAGTCCAATTTATTACAAACTGAAATAAAAATACTGAAATGACCTACACTAGTCCTAAACTATACTTTACCTGATGCCTCGGACCTTGATCATGAACATCCTTCGCGTACAAAATTCTTCGGGGCATTTTCGGGTGAGTAAATACAAATGACCTCGGGGTATTCCCCGGCTAAATGTATACACTTTTCAAATGCGATAAAAAAAACATTCAACAAATTTTCCAAGCATTCCCACAATCCAACAATTCTAAATTTACCTACCCAAACCTAGATTTTCCTATTTATTTCAATATAACATGATTTTATTGTGTTCCGACAACATTCATTCTTATTTCAAATTCAACAATAATAAACCAAAAATTAATTTAGATTTACCCATTTTATTAATTTCTCAATTCCAACCCCCACCTAGCTTCATTTCCATAAATTACACCAAACATTACTCCAATTTATTCTGCATATCACTGAAATCACATCGTCAAACACATAAAACATCATAACATTGACAAAATCCACCAACCATGATCACACCACACATAATCACAATAATTCAACCAATCAAGGCAAAGAAAACAGAATGAGTTAAGAGAATGGACCTCAATGTAACTTGTTTTCATTGATAATAAAGAAATCCAAAATCAAAATCCACGAATGAGAGCCTCAACAACGACGAAATCCACCCTAGTATTTGAAAAATTATGACCCGAACCGCTCACAATAACCCAGTTGAAACCAAACAGTATCCAAATTCGCCAAAAAGGTATGAAAATCAATGAACTCTGAACAAAGTAATAGTCGAACAAATCAACCCATACACAATTTTAATCGAAAAAAAACTGATGAACCCGCAGTCCAATTTCAAAATTGAAATAATAAGATAGGAGAAACCAAAACCTTAGTCCACATGGAAGAAGACTTAAACCGGTGTAACCTGAGCTCTGGTGAGCTCAGGCGGAATCAAAACACAATGAAGGACAGACTCCAGGTCTATGGGGGGCCTAAATCTGCCAGACAGTTTTAATGAGACTAGTTGTTTTTGAGTAGATTCATCCAAAATTGAGAGAAAGACCCAGAGATTTCGGCAAGTTAGTCGCCAGAAACAGTGACCAAACGCACAAAATTTGCTTCCCCTCCCGATTCTCAATTCATCTCACCCATTTTTTTATTTTTTCTCTTTTCGGTCTATTATTTTGAATTTCAACTAGTGTGCGTGTACGTGATTTTTGGTGTAGAAGAGAGAGTGGTGGGTGTGTGTTATTTGGGTTGTGTGTACAGTGTGAGGAAGAAAAGAATTATGAAGTTGTGTGCGTCTATGGCCAGTGTATCGTGAATATGGTGGAGAAGAGAATATGGAGTCTTTTGAATGAAAAATGAAGGTTGTCTTTTTCTATATATTTTTTTGTCTTTTTTTTCTTTTTTTTTCTAGGTGCATGTATATCCATTTTTTCCTTTGTGGGCAAGAAATATGATGAGGGGGGAGTCACGTGAGTGGGGGTAAGTTAAGAGGGTATTGGGCGGTGATGTATTGTCTTTTAATTGGAGGGGTAGAGGTTAGGTGTCTATTTTTATTTGGGTGGGTTGTTGGAATATTAGAATGAGACAAAGTTTGTTATGACTTGTTATTTGGATAAAACAAAACAAAAAATAAATAAATAAATAAATAAATAAGTGAAAAGGGGTGGTTACTTTTTTGTCATTTTGTGGGCAAATTATAGAGTAGGGTTAGAGTGTGTGATAACGGAGTAAGAATTATTTTCGACGGGACAAAATTACGTGTCTACATCATGCCCCCTTTGAATGTAAACACCGAGTGTTTTCATAAAAAGAAGTAGAAAACGAGACACAATTTTGTCATGATCATTATTCGAGGAAATAAATAGAAAGAAGAAGGGAAATCGAGTCTCAACGAACATCCTACTACCCGAGTTATGAGGGAATCAAGTGATTGGTATCTCACAAGATCAGAAGGAGGTGGACTATACCGAGTTGGAGAGTCGAGTGAGGTTCCATCGAGGTTCCGGTCCATGCCTCTGTCATTACATAAAAAATAAAAATTACAAGTTAAAACATAAATGAAATTACAAAATCCTATCTATGCAACTTTCTTTGACTCTTTACTTGAGTTTTACCGCCCTATTCTTCAGGCGGGCTCCTAACTTGTTATTTCTTTCAACTTGTTGCTTGGCTTTCCATTGCTTCACTTCGTTGCTCGAATTTCATTTATTCGCCCTGCTCTTCAGGCAAGCTTCTGACTTTCCATTTTTGTCCTTCAATTTCATCACCCTATTCTTCTGGTGGGTTCCTAACTTGCAGTTTCTTTAATTTCCCGTTTCATCACCCTATTCTTCAGGTGGGCTCCTGCCTTATAGATTCATCACCCTGTTCTTCTAGTGGGTTCCTGACTTGCAGTTTCTTCAATTTCTCATTTCACTATTCTATTCTTCAGATGGGCTCCTACCTTACAGATTCATCACCTTGTTCTTCAGGCGGGCTCCTGAATCAAAATAAAAACTAGAAACAAAATTATCCCCAACGAAATTAAGAAGGCAGTATTTTATTTTTGAAAGCATAGTCCCATTTTTCATGAGGGTCCTGAACAGAAAGTACAATCCGATATTTCAGGAGGGTCCTGAATAGTAAAGTCTCATTTTTCAGGAGGGTCCTGAACAGAAAGTAAAGTCCCATTTTTCAGGAGGGTCCTGAACAGAAAGTAAAGTCCCATTTTTCAGAGGGGTCCTGAACTGAAAGTAAAGTCCCATGTTTCAGGAGAATCCTGAACATAATGTAAAGTCCTATTTTTCAGGGGGGTCCTGAACAGAAAGTAAAGTCTTATTTTTTAAAGGGTTCCTGAACAGAAGGTAAAGTCTCATTTTTCAGGGGGGTCCTGAACAAAAGTAAAGTCTCATTTTTCAGGAGGGTCCTGATCATAAAGTAAAATTCCATTTTTCAGGAGGGTCCTGAACAGAAAGTAAAATCCCATTTTTCAGGAGGGTCCTGATCATAAAGTAAAATCCCATTTTTTAGGAGGGTCCTGACTAGAAAGCAAAATCTCATATTTCCGGAGGGTCCTGAACAAAAGTAAAATCCCATTTTTTAGGAGGGTCCTAAACAGAAAGTAAAATCCCATTTTTCAGGAGGGTCCTGAACAAAAGTAAAGTCTCATTTTTCAGGAGTGTCCTGATCATAAAGTAAAATATCAGTTTTTAGGAGGATCCTAAACAGAAAGTAAAATCCCATTTTTTAGGAGGGTCCTGAACATAAAGTAAATTCCCATTTTTTAGGAGGGTCCTACATAAAATAAAATCCCATTTTTTAGGAGGGTGCTGAACATAAAATAAAGTCCTATGGATGTGCATTTCCCATGATAGCTAAATTAAGTGGAGAAAATTTGCCCCTATTTCAACAAAGAAAGTTTGTCAGTTAAAACTTAGAGGTGGCTCGCAGCACTTGGCTTCCCAGGCTTCTGCTCCAGCACTCGTTCCTTTCATCTTTGTTTCAGATCACTGACATTTCCCCCGGTCTTTTTGCATCATTGAACCATACCCAGATTGAGGAAAGTGACCTTGATTCAAATACCGAATTTCTATTTTACCTTGCCATTGTGATGCACCTTTTGAAAGCTGAATATTTTCATGCATCCAAGAACCCTTCGGTTGATGAACTTTCTTTGCTTTGTCTTGAATTAGGACCATGTTTCTTTCATGTGCTGGTCCTTTTCTTTCCCTTATACAATTAGGAAGACTGGTAGCAAGTTTTGAAATCCTTTCTCGCTTGTTTTGACACCGAAAAGAGTCAAACATTGTAAAGAAATGATGGTGACTTTTCTTTTGACAAAAGACATAAAAGGAAAAAAATATAAATGTGTAAATGAAAAGAAAGGACAATGTCCCTCTTTTTAACAAAGAAGAAAACTTATCTGAAGATGGTAACCTACTCCTATGACTATGACATGCATTTTGGATTACGCTACCTGATCTTCCTATCCAAACTTCCCATTTGTTGTTGAGTTTGTGCCTTTGCCACTGTTGCTTCTTCGAATCCATTGGACTCATATATCTTATTCAATTATCGACATCTTGAAAGATCTTCGCCAACAAACCTCTTTTCTTTTCACCTTTCTCTCAAAGTCGCCATCGACTTACGGTGACCATGAGGGTTTTCACCAACAAGACTCTCTCATTTTTATTTCTCTCAACTCTCCATCACCTTATGGTGCCCATAAGGTTTTTCACCAGTAAGACTCTCTCATTTTTTTTTTAATTTCTTTCCTGATTTCTTATGCTGAGGAAAACAAGTAGTACCCCAAATTGCATCATAGTATCCATTGCAGGCTTAGCCGTAACATTATCAAAGATTGATTTGAAGGTCTTTCTTTGGTTATAACTTGGTTTTGGATAAGGTTAGAAAGAAAAGAATGGTAGAAGGCTCAAACGACACTTGAAGTGGGGATGGGATTTACAACTTTTGGAATCGACTCAAACAACACATCAACTCATGCCCCAATTTTTGTTGACTGAGTGACTCTAAATGGTTTATTTGGTTAGACCGAGCCCGAATAGGGCAGCCTACGTATCTCACTCCTGAGAGAGGAGAATCAGGTAGCACGTAGTTCCATCATCTTGTTCTTAGTTTTGATTTGATTTTTTCTTCTTTTTTTTTCTTTTATTTTCGAACTCTTTCCTTTATTCTTATTTTCTTGACATTTATTTTTGACTCTATTTTGATTCCAAAAAAGGGATATGGAAGAAAAATAAAACTAAGGTCAAACGGGTAAACAAAAAATGACACAATGTTTGGATAGAAGAATAAAATGCCTTCATCATATCAATCTTCAAAAATGCAAGTACTAAATATGCAATAAAATCAACAAAGGATAAAATATCATACATAATATCTTTTGACTGCATCAGCATTGATAGCCATTTCTGCCATTTTACCTTCAATATCTGTCAAATATAAGGCTCCATTGGGCAACACTTTCTTCACAATGAAGGGACCTTGCCAGTTTGGGGAGAACTTGCCTTTCGCTTCAACCTGGTGAGGAAGGATACGCTTTAACACCAACTGACCAACTTCAAAATACTTGGGTCATACCTTTTTGTTATACACTCGAGCCGTTCTCTTCTGATACAATTGGCCATGACTTACCGACATTAGCCATTTTTCCTCAATCAAACTCAATTATTCTAGTTGGGTTTTGAACCACTCGTCATCATCAATCTTTGCTTCCACAATGACTCGAAGAGAGGGAATTTTATCTTCTGTAGGGATGACTGCTTCTGTCCCATACACCAATAAATATGGAGTTTCCCCTGTTGAAGTGCGACTTTTATGCCATTGTCTAGACCCTTGTACCATTTTCCGCAGTATCTTCTTGATATTTTGACTGATGGCTTCCACAATGCCATTTTCCTTTAGATGATATGTAGTGGAATTTTGATGTACGATCTTAAACTGTTGACACACTTCTTGCATCAAATGACTATTGAAATTGGCAGCATTATCTGTAATGATCATCTTTGGAATTCCAAACGTACAGATGATGTTGGCATGAATAAAATCTACCACCACTTTCTTTGTTACTGACTTAAAAGTTACCTCTTCTACCCACTTTGTAAGGTAATCAATGGCCACTAAAATAAATCTATGCCCATTTGACGCTTTCGGCTCAATCGGTCCGATCACGTCCATCCCCCAAGTTATGAAAGGCCATGGAGCAGATATTACGTGCAATTCAGCGGAAGGAGAATGTATCAGATCACCGTGTACCTAAAATTGATGACATTTTCAAACAAAATGAATGGAATACTCTCCATAGTAAGGCAATAATAACCTGCTCGAAGTATCTTCTTTGACAAGACATAACCATTCATATGCATCCCGCATACTCCAGAGTGTATTTCAACCATGATCACCAAGGCTTCTCTTGCATCTACATACCTCAAAAGTCCCAGATCCGGGGTTCTCTTCTATAAGATTCCCCCACTTAAGAAAAATCTACTAGTCAAACGCCAAATAGTCCTCTTTTGATCACTGGTGGAATGCGTTGGGTATTTTCCTGACTGAATGTATCGCTTTATATCAAAGAAACAAGGTTCTCCATCGAGTTCTTCTTCAACCGTATTACAGTAAGCATGCTGAACATGACTCTGTATATGCATTGGATCGATGTAGGCCTTATCAGAGTGTTGGAGCATTAAAGACAAAGTGCTGCATCAATAATCTCATTGCTAATCCTTGGAATATTCCTAAACTTTACAGACACAAACCGTTGACATAGCTCCTGCAAACATTGTCGATACGGTATGAGCTTCAAATCTAGCATCTCCCAATCTCCTTGAATTCGATGGATGAACAAATATGAATCCCTCAACACTAATAGTTCCTGGACTCCCAGATAAACAGCTAACCTCATACAAAGAATGCACGCTTCATATTGCACCATGTTATTGGTATAATAAAATTAAAGTTGTGTTGTTACCGGGAAATGTTGCCCCAATTCAGAGATAAGAACCACACCTATTCCGACTCCTTTCATGTTGACAGCTTCAACGAAGAACAACTTCCAACCTGGATCAGCATCTATAATGACTTCATCAACACACAATACCTCTTCATAAGGAAAATATGTCTTTAATGGTTCATACTCTTCACCAATGGGATTCTCAGCAAGATGGTCTGCTAAGGCTTAAGATTTCATGGCGGTTTAAGTCTCATACACAATGTCGAAGTCAGTAAGCAATATTTTCCACTTTGCCAATCAACTTGTCGGCATAGGTTTCTGAAAGAAATACTTTAAAGGATCCATGCGGGAGATGAGATAAGTAGTATAGGACAAGAGATGATGTTTCAACTTCTGTGCTGCCCAAGTTAGGGCACAACACGTCCTATCAAGAAGAGTATACCGGGCCTCATATGCGGTGAACTTTTTGCTAAGATAATAAATAACCTGCTACTTTTTGCATGAGACATCATGTTGACCCAGGACACAACCGAAAGAATTGTCTATGACTGATAAATATAAGATCAAAGGCCTACCAGGCTCCGGTGGTACCAGCACGGGAGGATTTGACAAATACGTTTTGATTTTATCGAACGATTCCTCACATTCTTCAGTCCATTCTACCACAACACTCTTTTTCCAACAACTTCAATATGGGCTCACAAATGGTTTTGAGTTGAGCAATAAACCTGCTGATGTAGTTCAGTCTACCAAGTAAACTCATCACCTCTGTCCTATTCTTAGGTGGGGACAAATCCTGAATATCTTTAGTTTTTGAGGGATCTAATTCAATTCCCCAATGGATGACTACAAACCCCAACAGCTTTCCAGACAAAACTCCAAATACACCTTTTGCCGGGTTGAGCTTGAGATTATACCTGCAAAACCTTTCAAAGAACTTTCTTAAATCTTTAACATGGTCGGCCTAACTTTTTAATTTAATAATCACATCATCTACATAGACCTAAATCTCCTTATCCATCATATCATGAAACATAGTGGTCATGGCTTTCATGTATGTTGCTCCAGTATTCTTCAAACCAAACGGCATCACTCGATAGCAATAAGTCCCCCATGGTGTGATAAAAGACATCTTTCTGCATCTTCATCATCCATAATTATCTGGTGGTATCCGTCTTAGCAATCCATAAAAGAGGCAACCTCGTGTTTAGCACAATTGTCTAGCAAAATATGGATGTTGGGCAACGAAAAATCATCCTTCAGACTTGCTCTATTCAAATCACGGTAATCAATTCATACTCAAATTTTGCCATCTTTCTTTGGGACAGAAATAATATTGGATAACCACATAGGATAAAGAGCCACTCAAATGACTTTGGCTTCAAGTTGTTTCATGATTTCTTCTTTGATTTTGATACTTATATCAGTTTTAAACTTCCTCAACTTCTGTTTCATAGGGGGGAATGTGGGATCAGTTGGCAATTTATGAGCCACTAATTCAGTGCTTAAACCAGGCATATCATCATAAGACCATGCAAAAACATCCTTATAATCAATTAATTCTTGAGTCATTCCATCTTTTAGCTACAACAAAGCATGTACACTGATTTTAGTTTCCCTAACATCTTCTTGATTCCCTAGATTGATTGGCTTAGTTCCATTCAAATTAGGATTCGGCTTGTCTTCAAACTTTTCCAACTCTTTCCTTTTTTCCTCTAGTACCTCTTCTTTATTATATTCCCTCTCCTATTTCATTATATCTTGATTAGTTTGGATTTTAAGAACAGACTAAAAATTTTGCATGCATGTCATGTCATTAGAATTAGCATAAAGAGAACTGTATAAAGAAAAAGACAAAATCAAAATATATTAGACATAAAATAAGGGGACATTGCATTTCATTAAAAGGGAAAGATAGGAGGGTTTAAACACAAATGACAACAGAATGTAAACAAGCTAAATTTCAAATTAGAACCCTGGAATAACTCAGATAAATAGAAAAAAAAATAAACTACCCAAACTCCCTCCTGACGGAGAGAGGAGTGACTTTCCAATTGTTGAACTGGACCTCAGGACCTATGAAATGCATGCCCTCCTTACTGGTACCCTCAAGCCTTCCTTACTGGTACCCTCTCCTAATTCAACCATGTCAACATCAACCAGCAGGTTCTGGAAGTCATCAACTAATTCAGCTTCAAATTCTACAAGCTTTGTGACATCGCTCTTGACAAATAATTCACTGAGTAGCGGCATTGGGTAAGAGAGTGACCATGTTTCCTTTTTCCTTTCGTTGGCCTTGTTCAAATCTTCAGCCATAGGTTTAAATTCTAGACCAAAAGTGCCCATGTTCTCTCTCGAATACATGGGACGAACAATACCATGCAGAAACACTCCCAAACCCTTCCCTAGAATAAATCCATATTTTAAAAGCTCACTCACCATCATGATAGAAGTAAAAGACAATTGTGATCCTGGAATAACCTACCCTTCAACGATACGATTCACTGACACTATATCAAAAGTTTGATAGACAAATGTCTCCTCTACATTGTTTGCTTCAATAAGGGACAAGGGAGAATCTTTGTAGGAGGACAAATCCCCTTCACCATGAATAACCACTTCTTGCCTTTCATGCTCAAACTTGATCATTTAGTGCAATGTAGATGCAACCGCCTTGGCTTTATGGATCCACGATCTTTCCATCAACAGATTATAAGAGGATTCTATATTCAATACTTGAAACTCTATGGAGAATTCAACAAGACCTATAATCAACATTAGTTCTATTTCACCAATGAAGTTTGATTTTTCACCATCAAAAGCCCTGACACATACATTATTGGGGATGATCCTCTCAACACCAATATTCAACTTTTGCAGAGTAGAAATAGGGCAGATATTTGCACCCGAACCTCCATCAATCATGACATGAGTGACGTAGAAATCTTCGCATTTCACTGTAATTTAAAGACCTCGATTATGCCCCATACCATTAATAGGAAATTCATCGTCAGAGAAGCAGATCCGATTGACCTCAAAGATTTTTCCAACCATTTTCTCAAGCTGATTTACTGTAATCACCCTAGGAACATATGCTTCATTTAATACCTTCAATATAATATCACGATATTCCTTGGAATGCAACAACATATATAAGAGGGAAATAGAAGCAGGAATTTTCTTTAACTGATCTATTATTGAATACTCTGGCAATTTTATTTTTTTCAAAAATTCCTTGGCTTCTTCTTTGATGACAGGTTTTTTGATAGATGAAGGTCCACTTATAATTGGCTTGGACTTCCTTAAACTTTCAGCCACGAAGCATCTTCCCGAATAAGTCAAACCCCCTACCTCATCTATATATTCCACTACTTCCTTCCCCTGCTAGGTCATCACAGTCCGCTTATAGTTCCAGGGAACCTTTTTTATATCAACTATCGGAGGTTGGGTCACCGGTTTATGAACAATAGGCGCTGCCTGTGCTTCTTTCACCATTAAGATAGGCTTACTAGGAGCTCCTACCATCGTCAACTTAGGTTTATCCTGACTTAAATCAATATATCTTCTGGAACCTTGCACTGTGATTATGGGTTTCTTTGTGATTTCTTGGGCTTTATCTTCTCCCATTCCTTACTGCCTTAATGACATTGCTTTTAATGAATCTGCCACATTTACTGATTTGTCCTCATTGGTCTGTATTCTGACAATAGGCTTATAACACCTTGATGACTCTTTCCCATCATATATTAGTTCTAACATATTGGTTTCAGCATGGGTTAGCAACGGGTTCTGGTTAATGTTTAGAACTTTTGAGGACTGGACCAGAATTTGATTTTTATTAATTAAATCTTAGACAACTCTCTTTAAATACCAGTATTTCTCGATATCATAACAATATATATATCTTAATTAATAATCAAAATTTCTCAGAGGTGGATTCGAAAGCCTTTCTTGAATTGGGCTTAAGACCTTTATCTTTCTCAGCCTATCAAACAAGCTAGCATATGACTCTCCAAGAGGTGTGAACTGATTTTTGACCGCCTTTTCTTTCTTGTACTCAGGCCTAGGTTGGAAAATGGGTCTGGAGGGGTTTTGGTAATTTGGTGCAGTTGATAGATGATTTTGTAGAGCTTGCACGGTCCATTATGGGTAAGAAGGGGTTTGGGCAGATTCTGTACACTATATACTGGGTACGGGGGTGGTGAAATAGAATATAATAGGTTTTGTGGAGGGTAGTAATGGTGGGGAGGAATATATGGAGCTTGGGCGTAGACTTGAGCCTGGGATTAGGGATAGGGGCGAGACGGTCTTTTGGGATAGGAATGGGTTCCTGCTACAATGGTCGCCATATCTTCTTTCTTCTTTTTACCTTCAAATGTGCCAGATCCACCTTGAATCACTTGTGTGGTGGCTTTCAATGTGAAAAAAATCATTATTTGGCAGGTCTTGATTCCATCCTCTATCATCTCTACTATTTTGAGGACTTCAATAAAAGACTTTCCAATTATCAAAAGTAAATGCTGAAAATAGGTCTTATCCTATGCCTGAATGAAGACCTCTACCAGCTTACTCTCTTTCATTGAAGGCTTTACCCTGGCGGCCTGTTCACACCACCTTAGCACGTACTCCCTAAAGCCTTCAGTGCTTTTCTTCTTCATGTTGACCAAGGATTTGTTGTCAAGAATCAGGTCGACGTTATACTAAAAATGTTGCACAAACTCAGAAGCTAAGTCATCCCAGTTGTTTCAATTGCCAATATCCTGATCGATGAACCATTCTGAAGCCAGACCGGAAAGACTCTCGCCAAAGAAAGACATAAGCAACTCTTCTCTCCCCCCCATAGCCCTCAATTGATTGCAATAATGTCTCAAATGCGCCACGGGATCACCGTGCCCTGCGTATTTGTCAAACTTGGGCATTTTAAAACCAAGGGGGAGGTTAATGTCTGGGAACATGCAAAGATCTTTATGGGCAACACTCTTATAACCTCCGACTCCTTGCAAATTCCTCATGGCTTGTTCTAAACTCTTCAACTTCTTCGCCATGACTTCTTGTTCCTCTATTGCAATAGGCTTATCCGTATCAAATAGAAATGCAGGTGGCTGAGCGTACCTATACGGTTCATTTATTCTCAAATTACGCTTCGGGGCACAATACTGACTATCTAAAACCTTCAATACTGGCTCACTGGAAGATCAAGAAAACACCATTATCGAACGCACAACATATGTGGGAGCTTTAGGTGGTGGCAGAGCCACGAACACAGGCGCTGCCGGTTGTGCCGGCTAAGTCACTGGCCCTGGTTGAGGAACTGCTAGGGGCACACTAGAAGTGCCAGGGTAATATTGTTGTAGAGTGAATTCTGTTGCGTGCTCCGGTGAATTAATGGGAATAGAGAATTGCTCTTGGGAGAGCGGTGGTCAATTGGGAATATTCCTAAGATCTTCAGGGTGTGGAGGAGGAGGCATGCCACTAGACCATGCTTGGTGTAGATCTATCAATTGTTGTCTAAGTCTCAATACCTCATCATTGTGTTCTGAACTTTCTTCCCTGGGATCCTGATCTGGGCCAATAAGTGAATTTTCAACCTCCCTACTAGACATGGCAAGCTTCGCTTTTGATCTAGTGAAGTACGGATAACTAGCCAGAGTGCTACAAACTAACCACTTATCTGAAAGAACATGCTCATCAACGACAAAACTCATTAGGGTTAGGTCAGGCAATAAGCATAGAAATCACATTGTATACATCCTAGGTTTATGCACATTTCTATCGGCCTTTGAGGGTAATGAGGCTATTTTAACATCATCCCGATTTCCCCATTACATTATCACACCTCGTTCTTTCTACTTTTCACCTTCATTTCTCTCTTCTTTTGCATCAGTCTCTTCTCTTCTTCTTTTCTTCTCTTATTGCTCTTTCTTTCTTTCTTTCCTGCTCTCACGATCTCATTTCCTTTTATCATTCTTTATGTCTGTTTGTTTTTTTTAAAAGAGGAAAATTAGGGAAAATCAAAGAAACAAAATGATTAGATCAAACCCAAAAGTAGGTTGCCTACGTATCATGTTGTACATGAATTAGATCTTGCGTAGTTCGGGCAATGCATGCATAAACACCACAAAGTTAAAGATTTTCTTTTTGAGAAAGAACAAACAAACAGAAACAATTCCGCAACTCCACTACATTTCATAAAAGAGACAATTAAAACAAACTTCGAGTTTAAGAAAGCTTAAAAACTGATCAACAAAGACTAAACAACATTCTAGACCCATAAGATAACATGCGTAATACTCCTAGTAAAGGCTCTTAACGTTTAAAACAAACTTGACCCCGACTGAACAAAGACATAACAATACAAGGACAGAAAAATAAAGGACTCAAACTAAATAAAAGATAAGAGTTGCTCCTTCACATTGGTGCGCTGTGGGATGACCCTGGCTGAGATGGACCTTTCTGTGAAGTTCTCTTTCTCCCATTCAAACTCTGTAGCATATCCTGCAAAGACACCCTGATATTTAGGAAGAAGTTTCTAGCTCGTATCCCCGCCTCATGGAGAGTGCACCTGGAGAGATTGTTTTGACACCTTTCTACAGTCTTGAGAAAATCTGATAACTGAACTCTCAGTGTCTCCATTTTGGCCCCCACACTTTCATCCTGACTGTCATCGATAATTAATTCTTCATGTATTCTTCCTCTAAGTTGAGGGGAGAATGGCCTACCAATACCCCGAGGTATGGTTTGCAGCCAGATCTCATATCTTTGAGTGTACCCTGGATTATCCAAACCTACTTTGAGAGTATCCATACCTAGCTTTATTGTGTGATTCTAGAATTCGTCGTATTTACTTTCTCCTAAGGCTCGATCCTTAAAATACTCGACATCTTTCAGAAGGTCCATTACCAGTAGAACATCCTGTAGTCTACCCAACTGGCGCATTACCCTAAAAGGAGAGTACGGTCTGGTGCAATTGATTCCTAACAAGAATAAAAGAGGTTGCATCAAAAAACCATACAAGATTATTTTTGGACAAAACCAGAGATAGGTCCATAGAATGTTGTCTTCAGTTCTTGACTCAAGAAATTCAATCAAAGCATCAATCCCTATCGACAACGAGAACTTATCAAAATGCATTCTCTGATTCATGGAGTTCACTTGCTCAGGCATACAACGATCAATCACATCCAACCTAATCAAAGAAGGCTCATGCAAGTGCTTCATCATCCATAATTGCAATATCAGTTTGCTTCTCTCAAAGAATCTGATCCCGCCCTTCACCTCAATTAAAGATTTATATATTTCTGCCAAGATCATAGGTACGAATGTGAATGTTTCCCCTATCTTTTTATGAAATAAGGACATCACTACAGTCTGCAAGCGAGTATTAACCTGTCTTTCTTCTAATAAGAAGACCAAAATGCCTAACAAAACGAGAGTGAAGACTTCTAGACGACGTTTCTCCCAATTCTCCTTGGTTGTATAGAACTCATCCTAAAAGCAATCAAAACCATGTGAAGGCCCAAACCGAGCATACAAATAATCAAAGTAGACCCAAGATTGGTTAAGAAACGTCAAGTAGTTATTGTCCTTTAAACCATAACCATGAAAAAATCGTGTGGGAGAATGAGTCCGTGCCTGAATCTTTGTTTTCTTAATATAAGGCAACTTAAAGAAACCAGATATCTCTGCCAGAGTAGGCGACTTTTCACAATTTCCAAATCTAAACACCAAACATCTTGGATCCTAAAAAGTCGTTATAGCCTCGATCAGGTCTGGGTGGGGCGTAAGATCTAAAAGGGAAGTGAGAGTGCCTAACTTCTTTGCCAACCCCTGTTGCTCAATGTAGTTAAATGTGCCCTACCATTTGATTAATTTTTTGGGCACCTTACCAACCATCCGAACTCTAGACTTTGTGGACAGATCCATCCTGTAATAACACATAAGACATTATCTGAAAAATTCGATAGGAACGAAAGATTCCCAACCCTTGGGAATTTGACGTAGACATATGTCAAACGGATAGACCACTTTATGACTCTAATTTGCCGAACAGCATCACTGAATAAAATCAGCCTACTTGGCTAAGACCTGCTAACAACACTAAATTATGAGGAGAAATAACTAGCCTAAGGCTAAGACAAAGGCTAAAATAAAGATCACCGGACCCACCGAGGGTTGCCTACGTATCTCGTCCCGAGGGAAGGGAATCAGGTATGCTTAGTTCATCCAGATTGGACAATTAAGGATTAAAACGAACTAAGACTTGACTTGAGAAACACAATTACAGACGAACGATGAGAAATAAAATCTTTTTAGATTTTTTAATTAGACACTTCACATAACATTAACATCAACAACTATGAAAGAAAAATCTTTTTGGTATTTTTAAGAAAATGAGTGTGAAAGGTAAAAAATCTTTTTGAATTTTTCGATTGTGAAAAACGAAAGCCATAAAGAACTCTAAAACTACAAAACTCTTTTTTTTTTTGACTCACTTTTTCATTACCTATACACTTTATTTCTAACACATGTTTTCCCCAAATCAGTCCATCAAATGACCCCATTACCCTCAAAGATGCAATATTTAGTACGTAGGGATGCATCAGAGGTGAGTCTCCTACAAATGACCAAATGGGCCCTACTAGGTCTCAATATGATGTACATAAGTATGATCTAAAGGCTGACCTATGCTGGGGTTTACTAACAAGGCTGTTTGGGGGAGCGTATGGTCGATTGTGGCTACTTTAGCTGTCCACCTACTCCATACCAGCCAATGGCTCCCCACCTAAGATAAGGGTGACTCAACTATAGGTCGTGTACATAGCGTGTACCACAGACTTGTTGCAGAAAAAATGACTCAGGTTATGCATATGATGCCAGATATAAAGCAGTAACACATAAATAAAAACTATAAACAAAGAGCACGAAAATGCACAACAATGACACAAACAATAATCACAAACAAAATGTCTATACACCTATAGTGCCAAACTAAGCTGATACGACTCTAACAAATAAGCTCGAACTCTGAAAAAGGTCCCCAACAGAGTCGTCAGAGCTGTCACACCCTTTTTTTAACTCAAAAAGATTCCATTTTAAGTTTGAAAGGATTTTTATTATTAAGTAACAAAATGAAGATTTGTTTCGAAAAGAATTCATTATATTCAAAAATTCAGAGTCGCCACTTGGCATAAATCGGGTGTGCCAAGTCACCCGTGGATATTTTTTTTCAAAATGGCTTTGACTCTGTAACACTGATCCGCGAATTGAGATTTCGACTAAAGAATTCTATTGATCGAGGGGAAGGTGTTAGGCACCCCTCAATCCCGTGGTTCGACCATGGTCGCTTGGTGGAGAATATCGGATAATTTGACACTCCAAATGTATAAATCATACAAAACACACAAAACAATCAAGCAAGCAAACAAGAAAAACAATCCAAAACTTAGTGTCCAGTCCAATTTATTACAAATCAAAATAAAAATATTGAAATGACCTACACTAGTCCAAAACTATGCTTTACTCGATGCCTCTGGCCTTCATCACGAACATCCTTCACGTACAAAATTCTTCAGGGCATTCCTTGGTGAGTAAATACAAATGACTCGGGACATTCCCTAGCTAAATAAATACACTTTTCAAATGCGATACAAAAAACATTCAACAAATATTCCAAGCATTCCCACAATCCAACAATTCTAAATTTACCTAGCCAAACCTATATTTTCCTATTCATTTCAACAAACCATGATTCTATCATGTTCCGACAACATTCATGCTTATTCTGAATTCAACAATAATAAAACAAAAATTAATTTAGATTCACTCATTTTATTAATTTCTCAATTCCAACCCCCCACCTAGATTCGTTTCCATCAATTACACCAAACATAACTCCAATTTATTCCACGTATCACCAAAATCACATCGTCAATCACAAAAAATATCATAACATCGACAAAATCCACCAACCATGATCACACCACACATAATCACAACAATTTAACCAATCAAGGCAAAGAAAAGAGAATAAGTTAAGAGAATGGACCTCAATGGAGCTTGTTTTAGTTGATTATAATGAAATCCGAAATCAAAATCCTCAATGGGAGCCTCAACAACAACGAAATCCACCTAAATATTTGAAAAATTATGACCCGAACCACTCACAATAACCCGGTTAAAACCAAACAGTATCCAAATTCACCAAAAAAGTATGAAAATCAACAAACTCTAAACAAAGTAATAATAGAACAAATCAACCCATACACAATTTCAATCAAAAAAATCGATGAACCCGTAGTCCAATTTTAAAATCGAAATAATATGATAGGCGAAACCAAAACCTCAGTCCACATGAAGGGAGACTGAAATCTGTGTAGCCTAAGCTCCGGTGAGCTCAGGCGAAAGCAGAACACAATAAAGGACAGACTCCGGGTCAATGGGGGGCCTAAATCTGCCAAACAGTTTCAGCGAGACTAGTTGTTTCCAAGTAGATTCGCCCAAAATGTAGAGCAAGAACTAGAGATTCCGGCGAAGTAGTCACCGGAAATAGTGACCAAACACACAAAATTCTCTTCCACTCTCGATTCTCACTTTATCTCACCCATTTTTTTATTCTTTTTTTCTTTTTTTGGTCTGTGTTTTTGAATGTCAACTAGTGTGTGTCTACATGATTTTTGGTATAGAAGAGAGAGAGAGATGGGTGTGTGTTCTTGGGTTATATGTGCAGCGTGAGTTAGAAAAGAATTGTAAATTTGTGTACGTCTATGGCCAGTGTATCGTGAATATAGTGGAGAAGAGAATATGGAGTCTCTTGAATGAAAAATGGAGGTTGTCTTTTTCTATATATTCCTTTTTTTGTTTTTTTTTCTAGGTGTATGTATATCCATTTTTTCTTTTGTGGGCAAGAAATGTGATGAGGGGGGAGTCACGTGAGTAGGGGTGAGTTAGGAGGGTATTGGGTGGTGAGGTATTGTCTTTCAATTGGAGGGGTAAAGGTTAGGTGTCTATTTTTGATTGGGTGGGTTATTGGAATATTAGAATGAGACAAAGTTTGTGATAACTTGTTATTTGGATAAAACAATAAATAAATAAATAAATAAAAAAGTGAAAAGGGGTGGTTATTTATTTGTCATTTTGTGGGCAAATTATAGAGTAGGGTTAGAGTGTGTGATAACGGAGTAAGAATTATTTTTGACGGGACAAAATTACGTGTCTACAAGACTGAGGCGATGCACAAAGCACCTACAGATTGAATCATCACTGAATACCTGGGATCTGAAAATAAGGCATGATACATGAACTAAGCTGAACACGCAACTACCTGGTTGGTCCATATTAGAATAATCACATTCACATGACTCCAAATAGTGCGACTAGATGGAAAGATGGGGAAACCACAGCATCAGAATTTATCCGTCTGACTGCTAAACTGAATTACTGGCTTTGTGGGGTAACTCATGCTAAAAACTTACAATCGACTAGAGCATTTCTATGGAACTCTTTCTATAGAGTTATAGTGGCTGTAGGGCATAAGTAAATCTTAGCGGGGGATGTATAAGACAGTTGAGTAAGAAAATTATAACCTAACTATAATACCCCAAACTTTCTTTAAGTCGAGTTTCATCCTTAAGTATAGTAAAGGATGACTTCCCAAGTGAGAAATATTTAAAACCGTTTAGAATTTTCTGAATTTCAACTTTTCGTCATGTGTAGAATTGAATGAGCTTTTTGTTGATACCAAATTCATCTAAATCAGATATCGGGGTAAAAAGTTATGGACATTTTATAGAAAGCTATCTGAACTGCCAGGTGCAGCGGGAAGGCCGACGGACCGTCAAGCTAGCGGTGGACCATCACCCATAGATATTTCCATAATGCAGTGGTCCTATTTACTAACCAAGTGCGACGGTCAGGACCGACGGATCGTCGAGCTAGAGATGGACCATTGCCCAGGCCATCACGATGAGACAGTAAGTCCCAGTTCTATCCAACTGCGATGGTCAGGTCGACGGATCGTCGAGCTAGCAACGAACCATCACCCAAGCTATCGCACACCCTCGATCAACAAAATAAAGCTATTTTAAAAAGAGTGCTTATGTCTTTTTCCACCCTTTTAACACCTTAAAACATCAGATAAAGGCTCACAACTTCATTATTCATCTATAACATCAAATTAGGGATTCTGTCAAAGATCAATCTTTAAGAACTAGATCCAAACCCTTCTTTAAGAAAACTCAAGAAATCAAGAATCTCTCCAAGAACCTTCAAGAAAGAGTCTCCTAAGGTATGTTAGATATTTATTCTTGTGTTTATTTCACCCAAAAATTTCAAGAACCCTTTTCTAAATTCAATATTTTACATATTATGAGTTTTTCATGATTCATCTAAATTGAAATTGGAGTTCATATTGTTATTGAGTTTCAATCTATGTTTTGATTATAAAGTTTTATGTTTTGATCCTAGTATGTGATAATTAGGTGATGCTCATGATAGAACCACTTCAAGTTGAGTGTTGTTGATATATTCATGATAATTAGATATAGAATTTGTTGTTTAACTAAAGCATGCTCCCCATATGTATGATAGAATGCTTATGTGAAGGAAATAGTGACATTGTAATATGTTTAAGTATGAAATCCCCAATTATATGTCAACTAATGCATGCTAAGTGTTTGTTGAAAAACCTTAGTGAAACGATTATGATGTGTTACATGTATTCTTAGACATGTGTGTCCCCTATTGAATGAATTATGAGACAATAGAATGCCACCTTATAAAATTACATGTTTAATACTTCCAAGTTCTTCAAGAGATTGCTTCGCTTATGGTATTGTGCGTGATAGATGGTTGTCATGCTATTCAAATAATTGTTATCCTTTACGTTTATGCTATCGAGTCATCGGGGTATTTATACTCGAAAACTTAGTTGCAAGTCTAGAGCGGAATCAATCTCAAGATAATCTCAGTCGTGCTGTGTTCAGTAGAATTCATTAAGTGATAAAACATTAAAAAGACTTAATAATCTCTATCTTCATTCTAATCAAGCTTGGTACTCAGTGAAGATTTCAGTAAAGCTCAGTAATTTACAGAACTCAATAGCATTCAGACAGAAAGTAGAATTAAGAAGTACTCTGTCAGATAACGGAACCAAGTGAACTCAGTTAGAACAGTCAAGTAAGATGATTAGTAATAGATTTAGCTTAGTCTAGTATAGTCTCAAAATCAGTTTAATGTCTTTCGGTTGGGAGTAGGAACTAACACCGAGCAAGTGCAGGGATGACGGCTTCCCCAATATAGAGGCAAGAGTCGTTAGTAATAGTCCCTGAACTCCAAAATAGTGTAGCCAGCACAGGACTAGGATTCACCCATTAGAATAAGGCTTGACTACCTTCCAGGAGTCACCCATTACCTTAGGCTTGACTTCCTAGTCAGGTTGACCCGTTAGACAGGATTGACGATAGTAGTGTATTGACCTGTGGCACGGTATTGACACTCTTCCAGCTGGGGTTACAGGTTTGACCTCACTAGTTCAGACTAGGGGCATGCTAGTAAAGTGAGAACTCCCACAGTTATAACATCAGTATTCAAAGTAGAACTGAAAATTTAGGATTGTTAGATACAGTCACCCATCTCAGTAAGAAACTTAGACAGTTCCATAGATTCATAGACAACCTTCTAGATAGGCCTGGTCTTACATAAAGTAATTCAATATCAACATTATTAGTAGATTTATAGATCACCCATTAGATAGGCCTGATCTCAAAGTTAGTTACTCATTACCATTATTAGAAGATTTAGAGGTCGCTCGCTAGATAGGCTCAATCTCAGATACAATCATTCCTTATCACTATTAGTAGATTTGAGATCATCTGCTAGATAGGTTTGATCCCATACTCAGTTAGTCAATATCTCTAAGCTCAGATATCAATATTAGTAGATTTAGTTATTCAGTATCCCAGTGTTAGTAAGCTTAGATATCAGTATAGTAAACTCAGTTGTCAGAAGTTCAAGCATTCAAAAGTTAGTATTCAGTGTTACTATGATCTTAGTGTTAGCATATATATTCATGTATGTATCTTTATTCAGTATTCTCATGTTATTCAGTTTAAATTATGTTCATGCATAAGCCCTTACATTCAGCCTTATCTCATCTAGCATACTAGTACATTCAAAGTACTGATGTATACTTTTCTTCTGTGCTATGGTGTCTTATACCATAGGTTCAGAAGTAAGAGATCTAAAGCACCCATAGTAGTCCAGACTGAGTCGGCATCAGTAGATGTAGCAGTGAGTCCTCTTTATTCGAGGATGATCCTTATTTACTATCATCACATTAGATTCAGTTTATTTTAGTAGATGGAGTAATTTGGGGACATGTCCCATAAACGCCACAGTTTAGACATTGTAGAGGTTTTCAAACAGATGTATTAGTATTCAGTTTTCAATATTGATTATTTCAGATATTTTGAACCTTATGGCATGTTTTCACCAGTTTTTTGCATTTATTATCTATATTACATAGTGCTCAGGTACAGATATCAAAAGAAGGTTAGCTTGTGGTCCTTTGAGGTTATGAGCATAGTGTGACATTTCGGTTATAGAAAATTAGGGCGTTACAAACTTTGTATCAGAGCTTAAGGTTCAATAGCATCCTAGGAAGTCTAAAAGCTGCATCTAGTAGGGTCTTGTACATGGGTGTGTTGCGTACCACATTTATGTACAAGAGGCTATAAGATCTTTTTGGGAACAGTTTCCCTTCTTTTAGTATGCATGTCGTATGAGTAAGTATACGTTCCAGTTAACCCTCAGTACAGAAAAGATCAGGAAAGTTATCTTGATATAGTTATGAGTACGTATGAGTCTCTCATCTTTATGATTATGCTCAGTTAGATCCCAAGGCTTCTATTAACCTTTCAGTGAACCCTCCTTAATGTTGTGTAGTTGCTTTGATGGGAGAGAGTAAATGTTTCATGTTAAGAAGGGATTGTTGCATGTTTGTTTTGCACGGGATTTTAGTCATGAAGAAAGGCTTGGATGTTATGTTGATGTGTAAGTGGCAAGATATATTTGGATATTTTAGTAGGCTTGAACAGTGTATGCAAGAATAGAAATTTGATAATTCAAAATTATATGTGTTGTTAATATTGGCGTAGCTGTGATCCTCATGGTATGGGGAAATTATAAGTTTAGAGATATCACATTTTAAGGTTATGATGAAAGTAGTGTGGCTATTAAAGATTTACAGATATCCATGTTATTTGATAGAATCTAAGTTTGAATCCTTGAAGGTTGAGCTAATAGAAAGGGGAGTTGAAAATTTTAAGTCAGTTAGTTCTTAAGTTGTTACATGAAGTATTTGGGGCTATAGAAAGTTAAGAGTTTTATCTCAGAAGAAAGTATCAGTAGTAGGGTTTTATACCTTTAGGTGCAAACTTTTAGGATGAGTTTATTATTCAGGTGCATTATTATACCCTAGGCTCTAGAGTAAATTGATTGTAGTTCAGTTCTGCGTTTAGTAAGGTGTTCATAAACTTATGGTGGCGGCTTAGAGCTAAGGTGAAAAGTATAGTTGATACAGTGTTGGAGAAGTATTTCACTTAAGTGTAAGTTTTTAGCATGAGTTAGTTAGAAAAGCTAGCAAGTCAGTTTAGCAGTCACGCATTCAGATTCGTATAGTTTGTTTTCTCATCTCTTCATCTAATCATGCTATCAGAAATCTCAAAAAAAACGTAACTATTCCAAGGTAGGACATCCTTGTAGTTGCAAGTATAACTCAGTTCATGCATCATGCATTAGTTTCAGACTCGTGAGGTTCAGTTATGATCCAGTTCCTAGATACCCTGTGCATCGCCCCAATATATCAGTGAAGTAAGCATTCTAAGAGGGACATAGAGTCCCAAGTGGGAGATACCCTATAATATTATGATGATTTCATGTCCTTAGACTCATTCAGCTACATGTTCAGACTTTTCTTATGAAGTTAATACCAGTTATCATCGCATACTCAGTCATGCATTCAAGGATCAGTTCAGTCATATATTTATGCATTAGCTATGCATGTTTAGTAGAAAGGTTCAGCTTACCAGTGTAGTCAATCATGCATTCATGAGAATAACTTAGTCACCCATCCATGCATTAGATATGCATTCCCATTATGAGAATTCAGCTTATGAGTAGATTCAGATATTCCATGCATTAGATATTCATGTCCAGTATAAGAACCCAGTTTATCAGAAGCTTCATGTCACATAGTTATGTTTCAGATGTTCACGTCCCTTAAGTAAGTTCAATCGATCAGTATTCTTAGCCTAACAAGCGATATTTGAGGATGAATGTTTCCAAGGGGGATATATTATAATACCCCAAACTTTCTTTAATTCGAGTTTCATCCTTAAGTAGAGTAAAGGCTGACTGTCCAAGTAAGAAACATTTAAAACCTTATAGAATTTCTCTAATATCGACTATTTTTCATATGGAGAATTGAATGAGATTTTCATCGATACCATATTCGCCAAACACGATGTCGGGGAAAAAAGTTACGAACGTTTTACAAAAAGCTATCTGAACTGCCAGGTGCGACGGGAAGGCCGAAGAACCGTCGATCTAGCGAAGGACCGTTGCCCATATCCATCTCCATAAGGAAGTGGTCCCATTTACTGACCAATTACAGCATTTAGGACCGACCGACCGTCGAGCTAGCGATAGACCATCGCCTCAGGCCATCGCGATGAGGCAGTAAGTCCTAGTTCTATCCAGCTACAACGGTCAGGCTGATAGACCATCGAGATAGCAATAGACTATTGCCCAGGCTATCGCATACCCCCGATCAGCGAAATAAAGCCATTTTAAAAAGGGTGTTTATGTATTTTTCCACCCTTCTAACACCTGAAAAATCAAATAAAGGCTCACAACTTTATTATTTATCTATAACATCAAATTAGGGATTCTGTCAAAGATCAATCTTTAAGAACTAGATCCAAACCCATCTTTAAGAAAACTCAAGAAATCAAGAATCTCTCCAAGAACCTTCAAGAAAGAGTCTCCTAAGGTATGTTAGATATTTATTCTTGTGTTTATTTCACCCAAAAATTTCAAGAACCCTTTTCTAAATTCAAGATTTTACATATTATGAGTTTTACATGATTCATGTGAATTGAAATTGGATTTCATGTTGTTATTGAGTTTCAATCCATGTTCTAATTATAAAGTTTCAAGATTTGATCCTAGTATGTGATAATTAGGTGATGCTCAAGATAGAACCCTTTTAAGTTACATGTGGTTGATATATTCATGATAATTAGATATAGAATTTGTTGTATAACGAAAGCATTCTCCCCATATGTTTGATAGAATACTTATGTGAAGGAAATAGTGACATTGTACCATGTTATGTATGAAATCCCCAATTATATGTCAACTAATGCATGCTAAGTATTTTTTGAAAAGCCTTAGTAAAAGGATTATGATGTGTTGCATGTATTCTTATTCATGTGTGTCCCCTATTGAATGAGTTATGAGATAATAGCATGCCTCCTTATAAAATCACATGTTTAATACTTCCAAGTGCTTGAAGAGATTGCTTTGTTATGTGAGAAATCTCACAGTTTTGAACATCAGTCTTTAGAATAGAACTCAGAAATCAGGACTGTCCGATATAGTCACCCATCTCAGTAAGTAACTTAGATAGTTCCATAGATTCATAAACCACCTACTAGATAAGCCTGGTCTCATATAACGTAATTCAGTATCAGTATTATCAGTAGATTCAGAGATCACCCGTTAGATAGGCCTGATATCAAACTCAGTCAATCATTATTATTATTAGAAGATTCAGAGGTCGCTCGCTAGATAGGCTCGATCTCAGATACAATCATTCCTTATCATTATCAGTAAATTCGAGATCATTTGCTAGATAGGTTTGATCTTACACTCAGTCAGTCAATATTCCTAAGTTCTGATATCAACATCAGTAGATTTAGTTATTCAGTATCCTAGTGTTAGTAAGCTTAGATATCAGTATAGTAAACTCAGTTGTTAGAAGTTCAAGTATTTAGAAGTTAGCATTCAATGTTACTATGATCTTAGTGTTAGCATATATATTTATGCATACATCTTCATTCAGTATTCTCATGTTATTCAGTTTAAATTGTGTTCATGCATAAGCCCTTGCATTTAGCCTTACCTCATCTAGCATACCAGTACATTCAAAGTACTGACACATACTTTTATCTGGCGCTATGGTGTCTTATACCATAGGTTCAGAAGTAAGAGATCCAGAGCACCCATATTAGTCCAGACTCAGTTGGTAGTAGTAGACGTAGCAGTGAGTCCTCTTTATTCGATGATGATCCTTATTTTACTATCATTGCATTAGATTTAATTTATTTTAGTAGATGGAGTAAGTTGGGGAAATGTCCCATCAACTCCACAGTTCAGATATTTTAGAGGCTTTCACATAATGTATTAGTATTTAGTTTTCAGTATTGATTAATTCAGATGTTTTGAACGTTATGACAAGTTTCTGCCAGTTTTCTGCATTTAGTATCTATATTACGCAGTGCTCAGATACAGATATCAGAAGAGGGTTAGCTTGTGGTCCTTTAGGGTCATAAAATCTGTGTGGCGTTCCTAGTATGGAATAAAAGGGTGTTACACTTACTAAGATTCGATAGGATGTGTCGAGTCATGAGAACATCATCTAAGATGAAGTGACCAAGCCTCACGGATTGCAGTTGAGACTACTAAAAAGATTCACGTAGGTGCTGAATATGAGCGCATAAATATATTAACTTATCTAATTAACTAAATGACTGATAGCTGAATACTGGTCATGAAAACTAAATGGTACTTAGTTTGAATAGCTGGACTAAAACTATAGAGTATTATACATAGAAGGTAATGACTGACTAGGTAACATGAGATAACTGAGCATCAATTGCGGTTAAACTGTATTATTCAAAAATGCAAGACCATGCGTATAGCATTGTTCTGAAATAATTCCATAAATTGAGGTATTGAATTACTAATGTATGAGTAATTGATGGCTATATCCTATGGTTGGGTAATTTTGAAACTTAATTGAGTTTCTATTTTGACTATTGGACAGAGATTGGGAGTAGGATTGTAGCTAAGATGCTAATTGAGACTGTAATTATAACTAATATTATAATTGAGATTGAATGCTGGTTTTCTGATAACTGAGTTTTACACTGGTACTGGAGTACTAAATTCTAATGGCTAAGTAACTGATAACTGAAAACCCTAATCCTGTAGGATTATCTGAGTTCTTTACTGAATATTAATTACTAAAATGATGCTATAAATGAGGCCTAGGGAATACAATATCAACATATGAATTAATCATGAGATTTAAACTGAGGGTATACATAATATATTCTGAATTTATCAGACCGATAGGAGCATAGCGTGAATCATGGGAACTAAGCATACTATAAAGCATGACACGAGTACATGTGTCATGAGCTGCATGACCTAAGTTTTGGAGTTTCTAAATTCATGGAACATGATTCATAACACTAAGTGAACTGGGATTCCTCATACTAGGAACTGGTTATGCACACGATTCTATGGAAAGTGTGGGAATATTATCTGTGTTCATGGAATTGAGATGTGAAGCAAATGTAGGTATCGAGATGACTGTAGTACAAGACTTTTCATTGAGATAGGAATGGGTCCAAAATCATCTTTCTTTATTGATTTCCTGCACATACTAGCATTACTACTAGAATCTGAAGGCCTGACTTTCTGAGATATCATAATCGGATAGTTCCTTATACCTGCCAAGCTATAATAGACTGACTCACTAGGGTAGAGACTGAGAATGGCTTTATAAAAATTTTGGGACCGACTCCAAAATCAACTGCTATATAAGGGGTAACAAAATACAAAGAAGCTTCTAGATATAGCAAAGCATAAACATGCAAATAAAAGATATGTAACGTACCAGTGGCGGTATCAGGAGGACTTTTCTGATCCTGTCGGAACTAAAATGCATAGAGTCTATTTGGGAATTGCCCACTAATAGTGCTGGAAGTGGCACCCTGCTGATTCTGGCGACCGGACTGAGCTGAAGGATGACAGTGCTGACTTCGAGGACCGATATTAGGAAAATATCAGATTTTGTGACCTGACTTGCCACATCTAAAATACACATCACTGTTGGATCTACATATACCCTTATGATACTTACGACACTTTTCACAAAGCATATTAGTAAAACTCTTGCTCTCACTACCCTAGGCCTTGGAGCCTGGCGCCCCGATCCTATGGTTATTTATGAACTTTGGTACTGGTGCACTAGCTGAAGATGGAACTGGGGCCAAAAAATTCTGTCTATGCTGAGAACGGTTACCACCCTGTGACCCTGACTGAGAAAAATTATAACTTCTAGTTATGGCTCTCTTATTTTTCCTCTCCTTCTTCTTAAATTTTTGCTCCTAAATTTGTTGAGACCATAGACATAGATATGTCCATCTCCTTAATCAACATCACAAACCTGCACTCCTTAACCACTGTACCTGATACCTCAGACACAAACTTACTCATTCTGGATCTACTGTCTGCTACTACATAGGGAGCGTACCTGGATAACTGAGTGAACTTGAGGGAATATTCTTTTATGCTCATGCTACCTTGTCTGAGATTGATGAACTCTAACACTTTGTCTTCTTTCTTCTCTAAGGGGAAGAATATAGCTAAGAAGTCTGTAGCAAACTCTTCCTACTCTATGAGCTCTGCATTTGTACCCTATATACCATCCACTGCCTAAATCACGTATGGGCTACATCTTATAGCTGATAGGAGGCTAACTCTGCACTCTCACTGGAAGTTACTCCCATGATATCTGTGACTTTCTAAACTTGATTGAGGAACTCCTATAGATCAATTTAAAACTTAGAACCTGAGAATAGGGGAGAATTCATTTGGGTGAACTCCCAAATCCTGGTTGCAGTAGAATTGACCACTAGGTTGGCTGGAACAACAGTTGTTCGTTCATTCTAAACTGTGACTAAATTGGCTAGAGTAGTGAATGCAGTCTTGAATTCTGCATGAGAGACGTGTTCGTCCAGGGGATCTTCCTGAATGGGCTGAGGGGCTGACTGATTACCCATTTCTCTTCTCTTAGTCATCTTTGGAGACATGTTCTATAAATGAAAAAAGAAGGATTAGACTTGGGAATCAAATTTGAGCTTATGCTCACTGGCACGACAGGAATACTGAAAGAAGGGAAACTATTCCTAAAACATCTCATAGCCTCTTGTACATAAGTATGGTGCACAACACGCCCTTGCACAAGACTCTACTAGATGTGGATTTTCAGACGTCCAAGGACACTGTTGAACCTTAGGCTCTGATACTAAGTTTGTAATGCCCCAGATTCTAAATCCCGAACGCTACACGATGCTAATAATATCGAAGGACCACTAGCTAACCTATGACTGGTACCTACTGCAATAACTATATAATAACACTAAAAATATGCAGAATAATGGGTTGAACTTCCATAAGGTTCAAAACTATAATACTGATATAAAACAGAAATGTGGTATAATAATACCAAAAATGAGTATAAATACCGAAAATGCTGAAGTCTGAACATCTAGTATGAAAGCCTCTAAGCTGACTGAGGTGTAGAGTTGATGGGACAACTCCCCAACTAACTCTATCTACTAAAAATGAACTGAAATAATAAAATAATCAAATAATAACATCCTTGAATGATCTGGACTCACTGCTAATCTACTGCTACTGGCTGAAGTTAAAGCTAAGTGTGACCGAGAACCTGAGTGTTCGAACCGATGGTATAAAACACCATAGTGCAAGATAAAACTATGTGTCAGTACATCTGAAAGTACTGGTATGCAAAGTGAGGTAGGCTGAATGCAAAGGTTCATATGCATGAGAAATACTAACTAAAAATATGAGTATAGCTGACTGAAGGTATATGCATGAATACGTGAACTGTAACTGAGATCGTGATAACACTGACTCACGAGTTCTAATAACATAGATTTACTGATATCTGCGTTACGAATACTAGGATACTGGATAACTGAGTCTATTAAGAGACTATTTCAGACAGTCCTAAATTTGTTGAACTATTTGAGTTTTATACTGGAATAGATGACTTTATCTAGCATTCTAGATTTTAAAGAACTATCTAAGTTCTTTATTGATCTAAATGACTGTATCTGACAGTCTTAAAATCTGTAGAATTGAACTGAGTTCTATTTTTGAGACTAGATCTGACATTGAGACTGTGGGAAGTAATTATCTAACCGACATGCCCTGAATCTGAACTAGTGGGGTCCAACCTGTAACCCTAGCTAGAAGGGCATCAGTACCGTGCCATGGGTAAAGACAAGCTGTGAGTAAACCCTCTCTGTTAGGAAGCTTTTTCGTCAACCCTTCTGTAGGGAAAAATCAAATGAGATATATCAACCCTAGTCTGTCAGGGAAGTATCTCGACCTACACTAACTGAGAATCCTACTCCCAACTGAATAAACACTGAACTGATTAAACTATACTAAACTAGACTGAGTTCAGTGAATTCCGTTGATTGATGGAATACTATTGATATCTGATAACTAACTCAGATTACTGAGATTACTGAGTAGGACTGGACTGATACTAAATTTACTGAGTTTTCCTGAGTCATGTGACTGACTGAGTTCTACTGAGTTCTGAAACCGACTGAGAATACCACTGATCATGGCATGACTAAGATTTTCATGAAACTGACACAAGATCTAGGAACATAGATAAATTGTTGATAATTAAATACCCCTAGGACTCGATAGCATGAAACTGACAAGACATGACACTTTTTGAACCCTTAACCATAGTCAACAATTCAAAATACAATCATTGTGGGATTTCATGAAGTATTTTCATGTCATAAGCTTACACATGAATGGGAATGCATATAAACATGTCATAATTTCATAAGTCTAATCTAATGAGCATTCATCAAGCTATTACAATGCATAACAATAACATGAGAGTCATTTTGAACTGAAGGGTAAAACATGGATTCATCAATTTGGTCACAATTGAGTCATAAAGCTTAATTCTTATTCTCCTAGGCATTTTATCAAACACCTTGCATGCTTAACTTTAGGCTTAGGCATGGACATAAAATTAATACATCATAATTCCATAATTCAACTCAATTTCATAGATTTCAATCACATGGGAGCGTAGATTCATGAAAACACACTAGAGATTCCAACTTGGGAATCATACAACAACATCAACATGATTATAATCAATCCACAACATAAACATCACAATTTATAATTTTAAATTGGGTTCTTGAGATTCATGGATGAAAGAAAACCCTGAATCAACACTTTACATACCTTAGATGAGAGCTTTTTGAAAATTAACGGTGAAATTCCCTTGAATTAAGACCTTCAATTGAAAACCCTAGACTTATTCTTGAGAGAAAATGAGAGAAACAACTATATTTTGGGTGAAATATGCTTGAATCACGTGTTATTAGGGTTATATAGGGGTATGAAATTGACCCTTTTTCCCTTGATAATTTGGGCTAGAATGCTAAAAATTTGCCAAGGTGGAGTACCCCGGGCGGCGCCCTGCCTAGCTCGAGGGAATATCCTGGGCGGTGCCCTACCTAGCTCGGGGGAGTATCCTGGTTGGAGCCCTGCCTATCTTGGGAGAGGGGGGTATCCTGGGTGGTGCGGGCAAATCTTTCTGAGGTACTATTTTGGGCAACCAAATATGCCCTTATGCTATCCGAAAAATTCCAAAACTCACCTGAGATGTACTATTGAATTGCCCCATCATGACACAACTTTAAAATCAATAAACGGAGGTTAGGAAGGTCATCAAATAAATTCCTAAAGTTTCAGAGGCTTAAAATGAGACTAAGTTCCTAAATACTTAGCTAAAATTTCCAAGTGTTGGACCCTTCATGGAGCTTTAAGGGACCTAATTTAACTTAAAATTTTATGGTGTCTTACATCTTATGAGTCATACCTGAGTGTATGACTAGTGCACTTCACTCATATCCTCCTGGGACTTCAGTCTTTCCAAGTCTTGAACACTGGTTTGTATTTGGCTTTCCTATACGAGTTGTATTCAGACTTCTAACTAGTATACTTCTGAGACTTTAATTCTTAAGTAGTAGTTGAGATTCTATTATGCTTATGACTACTATATATGACTTGGATACTAAAGTCGTGTCTTCCTCTTACTTGGCTTTTCATATTGGGTTTTGGTTCTGTTGTGCATACAATTCAACAAATGAGTCATATTGGATGTTTACAACTTAGGAGCTAACTCGTATCCTGATCAGAGTTGTCTTTTTAGGTCCTTTTCTTCTCTTTTCACACCAATACCATTGTAGACTTTTTTCACCTACAATATACACCAAAGTGCATCATATGTAACAAAGTATCCTAAATTTATGCCTAAAGTTACGGTTTTAAGCATTGAAAGTGTCGTGTTTCCACGCCACATAAACACACTCAACTTAGGATTTTGAATGTCCTCTGGAAAATTGAACCAAATATTACATGCTAGCACAGAGACGATGCTTAAACAGGAAGATCTCAAGCAACCCATGGTAGTGATTTTGAAATTGAGTTATATCTTATTTTTCCCCTTCTAATTCTAACTTTCAAAACCCAAACTGTGCATAACAATTTAGCACACATGGAAACATGAGGGAATCCGATGATGGAGTTACATTAGCAATAGACACCTGGGCATAGACACAAATTACATACATCAAACAATCCAGCAACCTAGCAGCATAACCCATGTGCACTCATGGTCAAAGAAATCCATATCACTCTTTGTTTTGATAAACCAATATATTTAGGGATATAACTAATCACTCTCTCACTCACAAAAAAGTATCACAGGTGCACACAAAATACCCTAGGCTTTCCCTTATGCTCTTTGACTAAGTTGTCAGACAATTATGGTAAGATCACTATAGGACTTTATTCAGCTTGTAACGTAGTCTTGAGGCTGGTATGATATCTTTTTCAGGTTTATTTACTGACTAGGCCTCCTAGACACTATGCATTTCTCGGGGTTCACTCGCTTTTCACTTCTTATTTTATTTCCGCCCTTATGTGTCCCTTTTTTCTTTAAGGACATTTTAATTGGATCAGGTGTGGTTTCCTAACATTTTATTTTTCCTATTCTTTTTTATTTTTCCTTTCTAATTTTTTTTTCTTTTCTTTTCACCATATTTGCTCAAATTTCAACTGTTCCCTTCTACATATTTTCTTCATACTTATTCTATCTCATGCACTCATGCACCTCTATAATAGCGACCCACAACTTAGGTGATTTGTGCACAATGTCCATAGGAAGATTAGGGCAAAAATAGGTCCATTGTAAGACAAATAGGAAGGTCATAGGTGTAACAACAAAATTTGGTCTATGAATGCTTAAATATTTGGATCAAAAGGATTTATTCATTTGGTTAGGGAATTTTAGGCTCGAGTAGACTCACACAAACAAGGCCTGATCACTTCCTACCCAACTATCATAGACCAAGGTAAAAGTAACTGGGCAAGTTATAGATTCCAACACACCAGAAACTCAGTATACTCACACGCATTTGCATAGGGCTACATTTCTAGTACTAATTATCCAACTATGCAACTGTTTTTTCCCCAACTATTCTATCCCTAATCCTAAAGCCATTTCAAGATTCAAAACCGTCTTAAACAAATATACAAATCACAAAATTAATGAAAATTTTTTAGAGGGGTCAATTTTTCAACACAAATTCCATTAGAACATAAAATTAAGCATAATCATCTCAAATCAATAGTGTTTGGACCTCTATAAGTCAAATAATCATCATCAAAACCAAAACAGAATTTTTATTACAAAATTTTGCAAAATACTCAAAAATCATAATAAGAAATTCTCAGCTTCCATAAGCGCGCTGATTTACTCCCTATCTCAGCTATCCATATCAAACCTATAATAGAATTTCAGTCTTAGCTACTTATACTAATTTTAGTTAATTCAAAGTTTTCCCAAATATTTTGGAATAACCCCTACCCCTAACTAAAAATTGATGCACTACCTTAAATTCTACAAAAATAAGTAGACTAAGGGTAAAGGTCATACCTAGATGCTCAAGGCATCGGGGCATCAACACCAGTACGTGGGCCTTCAAATTACGTCCCACTCTCTTTAGCTATCGTCCCATAGACAAGGATTGGATCAATAACAGCGGTCAGGGGCTCATCATTCCCCTTAATATCAAAGACTAGTAGTTTTGAACCACCATCTCCAATGTCCATCTCTCAGACCCCGTGTCTGTCGTTCTAGCTCATCCTGAATGCTCTCATGTCTGGCCTTCTTCCTAGCTGCTTTATCTTCTTTCTTTTTTCTCTTTCTCTCTTTTCTCTTTTATTCGATCTCCTGAACCGGTGAATCAACAAGGTCTATTTAAATATTTACCACTTGGACAGTAGGAATAACCATCTCTACAATGGGCTCAGCAACCACCGATCTCTCATAAAGCTCGGTAACTAATTTTTTGATCTCTGCTAACTCGAATCTGATATCAGTAATATTGGGCATCTTCCCTCTACCCAACTATCGAGTGATCCTCAACTCAAAAGCATCTAGGCACTCTTGGACTTGCCTATCATATTCCTCAAATAGCCTTTCAAGCCAATTTTTCACTCCTCCATCCATGTGACCTACTTTTGCATCAAGCATAGATAATTTTATCACCACCTTGGTCCATGCTTCCTGGGAGATAATAATAATATCAGGATGCATTCCTATGGCCTAGGTGGCATAGACTGTATTGGTGGTGGGAACTAAAAGTGCCCACTGCATTAGTATGAGAGCCCTATGTCAGTGCTCCCACCTCAGTACCTTTATCTGCAATAGTGGTACCACTCTAATCATCCTGTGGGAACAATCTGCTCAACATATCAGTTACTTGTTTCACCGGTCTAGCCAAAGGTTTGGCCGCATCCCTAATAAGTCCAATATCAAATGCCCTTCGTGCCTCAATCATTTTATCTATCCCAAGGAGTTTTAGAACTCCCACAACCTGGCATATCTGTGTGATCATACATAGGTAGCCTAGTAATGCCTTTTGACCCCCAACTGATCTATCCCTTAACTCTCGGGATAAGAACTTAGCAATATCAAACTTATAACCAGCCATAAAATCAGCTATTATGGCTGCCTGAATCGAAATCAGAACATCATCACCTGTGGTTAGACATAGCCAGTGTCAGGCTATTATCCACTAAGCCTTTCCCTCAAATTTGAGGGTACTTTTCTTTATCTGATGTAAGACCACCCCGGGGCCTCCTACAACCCAAACTGCATTTAAGTCATTCAAAGTAATGTGCTTTATAATCCACTTTAAATTATCATTTTATCTTCAGAACCCAACATCCACCTAGTTATCTTTTTCATCTTTTCCATCCTTTAATTCATCTCTGTTTTATTGACTGGGGCTTGATATTTTGATCTACATAAGAATATTCTAATAGTGTGGGGAGAAATATCAATCTAAACTCCACAAATCATAAGGGAAGCGATAAGCTCACCTTCCTCCCACAACTGGCTCTGCGAATATTGCCTTTGCAGTCATCTTTGTATACTACATAAAACTCATAAACAAGGAATTTATTATATTTTTGGGCACTCTCATCATCCACTCAAACTCATACTGCCGGAAGTGCTCTTCAAAACCAGGTAATTCTGACATCCCAATAGTAGTCAGTCATCACTCCGAATATAGTACTCTCTTTATCTTTCCAATCGAAAGTCTGAACAATCCACTATTGAAAGTCTACTTATAAGACCCTGAAAATCCTAGTCGTTTTAGTCATATATTATATGCCAAAAGACATCCCAAACTTAGAAAAATTGCAGCTAAAGTATTGACACTTAGTCATATTTTTATCCTTGAGGTTTTAATGATTTTATTTTTGATTCTTAAGACCTTAAAATATCAATTTTTTAGTCGATTCAGGAACATGGAGGTCTATGGGTGTTCTCAGGCGAGTTTCAGATTTTTTGGACCTCATTAGAAGCTTGTTTGGATGCTAAAAAAAGTGAGTCATACTATCTGTCCCAAACTGTAGGTTGCGCTTTCCTACTAGTGGGTTATAGTAGATGCTATCAGGACTTGAGAAATTAGGTCATGATAGAGTACTCATCAATTCTCTCATTACTAATGTCCTAATATGCTTGAGTTTAAATATAATCTTCTCTCTATATTAAAACTTACCAAAGAGTTGTGATGTTCAATTTGTTTCCTGACTTCTGCATCTTTCAGGATCTCTATATTGGCATGGTTCTAGGGATTTGTAAGGAAGATCAAGGGCTTTACATTCTTTAAAATTCATCTTTACTATTAACCAATGTAAATAGATGTGCAAATAATGTGAAGTTGCTTTGTGATTCCAGTGTTCTCAGGCATAAAATAATGGTCCATGCACCTGTTGAGGTGCTTAAAAGGTATGTTATAATAAGTCATTTGAAGTTTGAAGATCACATGTGCACTATGTATCCCCCTAGCTTTTCCAGCATAACACCTCTGTGTCCAAGGCTCTCTTTCATCTGCTTCATTAAGATATATGGGGACCTTATAGAGTACCTTGATAATTTAGTATTTTCTTTCTCCTTTCCTTCTTTCCCTACTCCATATACCTCTCCTATGTCACCTGAGCTAGAATATGAACCTGCTCCCTCTTCTACATCTCATCCTACACCATCTATCCTTAGAAAATTCACCAGAAGTAAGAAACCTTCTATTTGGATACATGATTTTATCACTACAAAAACTGTTAGCTCACTAATATATGTATCCATTATCCTCATATGTTACATATTCAAGGCTCTCTCCTTGGTATAATCAAGTTTTCTTTATCTATTCCTTTATTCCCGAACCCTTCACCTTTTTTGAAGCTCCAAAGATCCCTCTTGGGTTGAGGCTATGAAGTTGGAGATTAAAGATCTTGAGGAGAATCATACATGGTCTATTATTCATCTACCAAATGGTAAAGTTTCTATTGGTTGTATTTGGGTGTATAAAGTAAAGTACAAAATGGAGAGGTGGAGAGGTATAAAACTAGACTGGTAGCCAAGGGCTATAGTTAAATGGTTAGGGTAGATTGCGCAGATACATTATCTCATGTGGAAAAGATGATGACTGTGAGATCACTCATTTCTCTTGCTATATCTAGATAATAGTTAATATTTTAAATAGATGAGTATAATGCTTTTCTAAATGTAGATCTCTTAGAATAGGTTTACATGCATATTCTTGATGGTTTTCACAGACAGAAGGGGGGGGGGACTGAAAAATTTTGCAAATTACACAAGTCCTTATATGGCCTAAAGTAAGCTCCTAGATAGTGGAATAAGAAGCTAACTAATTCTCTCTTACAAATGGGTTTCAGTCAAAGTTATTATGACTACACCTTGTTTATCAAAAAATTAGAAAATGAGATAGTGTTTATTCTTGTCTATGTGGATGATCTGTTGATAATAGGAAACAACCTTACCATGATAAATCAAGCTAGAGCAGATTTATAACAGAAGTTTAATATGTATGATCTTGGTGATTTGATGTTTTTCTTGGGCATAGAGGTATCTAGGTCCAAGGAAGGGAAACTGCTGAATCAAAGAAAACATGATCTTTAACTTATATCTAAAGCTTCGTTAAGTAGAGCGAAAACTGTCGTTACTCTACTTGAAGTGCACAAAAAATTAATATTTGTGGAATATGATAACCATACTTCCAATGTAACAATTTATGATGATGCAAGTCTGAAGGATTCAACAATCTATCAAAGACTAGTAGTAAGGCTATTATACCTCACCATGACTAGAACTAACTTGTCCTTTGCAATACAGGTACTAAGTCAGTACTTGGACTCTCCAAAGACATCCCACATGGAAGCTACATTGAGAGTAGTGAGGTACATAAAAGGTAATCCTGGATTGGGATTGTTTATGTCTGCAGAAACTTTCAACAAGTTGATAGATTATTGTGAATCTGACTAGGGTACTTCCTTTCAAACTAAGAGGTGAGTGGTTGGGTATGTAATTAACATTGGAAGTGCTTTGATATCTTGGAAGTCATAGAAATAATAGATTATGTCCAGGAGCTCTGAAAAAGCAGAGTTTAGAAGCATGGCTACTTGTAGGGCAGAGATCACTTGGTTACTTGGGCTATTTCAAGAACTAGGAATTCAAATTCAAAAACCTATAGACCTGATGTGTGATAACAAAGAAGAAATACAGATTGCTACTAATCCTATATTCCATAAGAGGATAAAATACATTGACATAGACTGTCATTTTGTGAGAGAAAGAATCAACCAGAAGATGATCAAGAACAATCATGTGTCCACAAAGAAGCAGCTAGCAGACATTCTCACAAAATCCTTAAGGAAAAGTCAGCATGAATATCTACTAAGTAAACTGGGAATGAAGAATATCTTTAAGCCATCTACTTGAGGGGTAGTGTTGATCTAGTTGAAAGTGTAGAAAGTAAGTTGATTTTAGTTAGAAGAAGTTCGTGTGTGTGTTGTATGTTTGAGTTAGTTAGTTAGTTAAGTGTGA